>NW_028227257.1:40805888-40893388 GCF_978045245.1 Mus caroli | reverse complement strand
CAGGAAGAAGGAAAGAAGAGAACAAGGGGATGAACAAGGAAATGATATCAGAGAGGAATTGGGATGGAAAACTAAAGGATGGGATGATAGAAGGTGAGCATGGTCCAAGCAAGCAGAGATGAACCAGGCTTCTGACTTCTACTTTTTGTTCTATTTCTAAAGAAATATTTTTATTTCCTAATTTATTTTATGTATATGAATCTTGTCTGTATGTATGCCTGTGTTCCACATATGTTTGTAGTACTCACAGAGGCCAGAGGGGGAAATCAAATCTCCTGAGGCTGGAGCTATAAACAGATGTTCTATAGAGACTCCTGGTTAAAAAAAAAAGTCATGATAATTCCTACAGCTTTAATTCTTTCTAGGAGCTACAATTATGACCTGCCAGGCAAGATGTGACCTCTGGTGCAACAGTGGTATGACTGCTATGTGGGTAACCAACCATTTTAAGATTAAATTCGAGGGTGGCTCCACAAAAAGGCATGGTTTCTGTAAACCAGGTCAAGATTTCATTGCTGGTGAGGTCATTAATCATAGAGGGAACTTTTACTAAGTGACTTCCAAATGTTTGTAGTGTTGCACTTTTATCAAAGCACTGGATGAGCAGTTACACAGAAGCTGGTAACTAGCTACAAGGGGGAGACTCAGTGACAGTGGAGAGTTTGGCATTCAGTGGGAAAACTATATGGCTCCCACCAAGACTCAGGAAATATTTTGGAGAACGGAGTAGAAAGAATCTAAGGGTGAAAAGGTACAGCAGAGTCACCTTCTGGATATGATATAACTACTATATTATGGCTATCTGCGTAAAACTTCCACATGATTAAGCCAATTAGCATTTATCAAGATGGAATATGGAGTGGATGATGGAACTGGAGAGGATGGTGTCTTTTTCTTCAGCGGTGTAGCCACTTATAAGTTTTCTTTGCACAAGTAAATAATTTTATGCCCATGCTCAGCTAAGAAGCTCTAAGTAAACTTAGTGGGTCACAGACAAAAAGAAGACAGGAGAGCAGCGGTAAAGCGGCCCATTCAGTGAGACGAAGCATTTCTGTGAGATAGACAAATGAGGGTAAGACAAGGGAATAAGGTTGTAAACCTCTAAAATTCATCATGTGTATTATATTAAATTCCAATAATAAAGAAGATTGTAATTAAAAAATTAAAGAAATTGGTTGAAAGAGGTTTACTTTTCATTTATGTTGTGCCTTGTGTAGTGCTATAGGCACAACTTAGAGGACTGGCATAATAAGATACTCTGACAATGATCAGCCCAGCAGACATTAGGTTGCCTGTGTATAGGTGATCATGCTAAGTGATAAGACACTTATCTTCCTCCAATACCAGGCACCACATTGCCCTACTTTTATGGCTTTCCCTAGAATATTAAGGACATTTGTGTTCCTTTCAGAGGCAGATAGAAGAGACAAGAATGAATTCCAGTCAAGTCTTCCCAGAACACGTTAGTCACTATGAAAGAAAATGTCAGTATCCATCATAGGGGAGCAATAGAGAAACCTGATTGAATTTCCATGTTCCTACCATACCTTCCCCATACAATGATGAAGAGGAAAATAGCAGATGATCCAGTGCAAATTAATATAAAGAATACAATTAGGAACCAAAAATGGGATATTTAAAAAGAGTAATGTTCCACAAAGTTGACTGAAGATAAAGAAGGATGCCATGGGAATAGAGGATGTTGGGATTCTGCAGGGTACATGACTCTGCAATCTGGGATGTCTTGACCACATAAACTGTAAAGCTCATTGCTCTGGACTCCAAGGGTGGAAGCACAAAGTAGATGTGATTTAAATAAATGGAGATACTACTAAGTTAAATAAAAGCCTAGTAAAACTAACCAGGGGGACTTATTAAAACAGGCCCAACCTAGGTAGTTGTGTTAAACTAAGATCCATTGAGACAAAAGTGTATTTGTGAGAAAATGAAAAATAACAATTTAATTCCGAGTTTTTGTTATTATTTCCTTATTTCAATAATTCTACATCACATCACACAGGAGGTTAGTGATTATTATATATACCGGCTACCACTGTTATTTAGTAATTTATTTAAAGAGTCTTTGAGAATCAGTGCTTAAACTAACTGAGCTACACCAAAGTTCATACAGAGGCTGACATTTTAAATACATGCTGGATTTTTCTTTAAAATGGAGTGATTTGGGTAATGAGTAGGGGTTGGGGCAGTGGATAAATCACCAATCTGACATTCTACATCAATACACGTCATCGAGGGGCTCTGTTAGTTTTCCACTGCCTATGGTTGCTTTTATCTGATTTGCTTCCTTTGTTACGTGGATATTTGCCCAAACTCATAAAAATTTCTCAGCAAGGTCTATCCAATGTCACTGGCATTTATAGCACAATAATCAAAATGAATTGTTGCTCTGGCAGAGTGAATACACTAGGGCTGATTAATCCACCTGCAGACGCTCAGAACTAGAGACGGAGAACACAACAGCCATCCCCTAAGCATCATCCCCACGGGGGATCTGCTATTAATTGGTCCAGACTTAAGTACAACTTTTAATCAACTTTCAGGCTTTTAAGTCTATACCTCAAGAACTGCTTCTTCACCTCTAAGAACTGGGAATTTAATGCTAAACTAATGTCAAGGTTGGTCCTCTTAAGCAAGTTAATTGTAGGATATTTCATGTACATTCTATCCTTCAGTAATGTAGTACATCTGTTCCTAGGCCAGTTTCCTTTGTATAAAGCATTTACCTTCAATTTCACATAGGGGACTAATAGGGATTATATCTATACTGAGAATTCAGTCTATTTTAAAATCTATGCTCCTGTAATCAGGTCAAATAAAGCATTCTTAAGACCTATGAGAAAAGCAATCTCATTTACATAGCTAATTGACCTAAACCACAGATGTAATAAACTGGCTTGTAGTGTTGACCTCAGCAGGAGTTTTAGTAATTGGAGCATTCATTCATTCATTCATTCATTCATTGTGTTAAGGATAAAATGCAGGCCATCAGGCATGGCAGACAATTGTCCCATCATTGAGCCACACTCCTGAATCAATAGGGTCTTTCCATGTTTTTTTCGTGAAGTGATTTGAAATCATATCTATAGAAAAATGAAAATATGTACATTGACATCTTCTAGGCATAAGCAGCTTTATAGAGGTCATGGACCCCTTGATGTCTACTGTGTGACTCACAGGTCAAAGCCTCAAAATAAATGGTTTCAGGGCAGCTCATGACTCCTCTTCTGTAGTCAACTGAACAATTTCTAATTTTGTCTGTCCTAAATGGTCACCTCCATGAAGGCACTGGCTATGTAGATCTTGTCAGGACTCAGAACTGGAAATAAAAAGCCTAATACCTGGACTTGCTGAATTAGCTGAATATTTTTTTAACTGTTGCTAGGGTTTCAAAAATATTTCTGACATTTTCTGTTCTCCTTACCTTTTTACCTCCCACTGACCCCCCCCCAAGTGAGAACTATAACAGAACTATAACTCTTTTCCCCAAAGCAAACTGTTGCCTTGGAAGCAACTCACTCTAGAAAATCCCCTCTCTACTCTTTTTCTGCCTTCTCCTCCAGAACATCTGCATCCCATGGTGTCCTGCTCCATATTCAGGGAAGAGGAACACCCTGTAGAGAGACAGAGAAGAATCCTAGCAAATACACCTTGCTGAAGTGCTTCTACAATCTCATGGCTGAATCCCCAGTATTTAACGGAAAGGCCAGAATACAGATACAATTCAGTAAGTATTTGTGCTATTAAAAGCTAGAATTGATTTCTACTGCAAGTTTAATTTTCTTGTCCAAAATCAAATAATAATAGGTATTAAAGTAGGGAAACAAAATTTCCAAAGTAAAGAGAATACAGATTTGTTTCAGCTACTAGCATTTATGGTTTGTTTTTTATTTACATTATTAAAGCAATGTTTGAAATGGTGTTTAATTCCTGTAGTTTTCTAATTCTGTGCTATGCAAACTACAGGAGGCATGAGCAGGTTATGAACAAAATGTGCAAACTGAGCTTAGTCTTCAGATTTTATGACTCTGCAGTCCAGGCTGGGGACTTGAAACTCTATTGGTCCATGAACAGAACTTTGTATAACAAGATTCTGAATCATCCTGAGAACTGATTTTTATGATGTCATTCTGTAAAGAAAATGCCCCCGAACCTATACTCTCCCACATACTAATTAAGTCTCTATGCCTGAGCTACCATCCCTAGCCCCACATAAAGAATATTCAGGATAATGTCATCCAGAACAATGTATGTGTATGTGAAAGACCAAATTTCTTGGGTTCAGACTCCATCTTAGAAAACCTGACCTAAGGTTGAACTCAAGTTAACTAATAGACCAATACCTAGCACCAGTTTCCAGGCTGCAACCCCCACCCCAAACAAGACCTACATCTAGCACCAGTTTCCAGATTATTCCCCAACAAATCTGCACATCCAGTTTATAAGCCTGTCCCTGACCCTTCACTTCCTAACAACTGCCTAACAATCAGGAAAAATGCAGAAGTTAAGTTTATAGTTTGACTCCCAGCTCCAGCTAATTACGTTAAAGAC
This sequence comes from Mus caroli, assembly GCF_978045245.1. Lineage (NCBI taxonomy): Eukaryota > Metazoa > Chordata > Mammalia > Rodentia > Muridae > Mus > Mus caroli. The sequence goes on along the minus strand of NW_028227257.1, from coordinate 40,888,819 downwards.
TATAGGGGCCCTGTGTACCAGACTAGATACCCACTTATTGTCTCTATAAGTGCTTGCCTAAAACTAGACTCAGGTCTCGGCCTTTCTGCTGTGTCAGGGTTGGCAGGGAGCCCACGCTCAAGCTTGAATAAAGAGACCCTAAGGTGATAGCATCAGAATCATCTCCTTGGTGGCCTTTTGGTGGTTTACAAACATTTCCTGTCACAGCATATGAAGGCAAAGGTAGATCTTCTTGCCACAGTTTGTGTTCTCTTATGTCATGGGCCACTGTACCCAGCAATCAGACTAGAGGCCTTATCACAAGTCGCTAGTTATAGAGATTCGAATATCTTTTTTTAGGAAGGTGACTTCAAAATAGATAAGCTTTTGAAAAGTTTTATTATATAAGCATTGTTATAACAATATTAACTGAATTTTTAAAAGAAAACGAAACTCTCAATATCTGAAGTTTATCAGAGGTTTCATTTCTGCATTTTTATCATGACATTCCATTTTTAAAAATATCTTTAATTACAATGCGGCTGTAAAGATAATATTTTAATAGTTCATTAATTTGTATTGATTTTATTATTTTGATGGTATGGTTCTATTAGTAACTTCTCTCACTTCTCTGACAAAAGCAACTTAAGGAAATATGGCTTATTTTGGCTTTGCGTTTGAATATGCAGTGGACCACAGGAGGAAAGTTATAGAGGCACAAACATGAGACAACTGTTAATATTGTACTGAGCAGGGAAGCAGAGAGACTTGAATGTTGGTGTTCAGCTCCCTTCAGGCTACCAAACCAGGACATGGAATGGGGCTATTGTATGTCAAATGGGTCTTCCTGATGAAATTAACCAAAGCTAGAAACTTCCTCACAAGCATGGCCAAGGGATTTTCTCCTAAGTGATTCAAGATCCTATTGAAACTATTAGCCATCACAAGGAAGTTTGATATACTTACCTTAAGAGAAAGTTTAGTTGAACATGGTGGCAGATGCTTTGGGAAGGAGAGGCAGGGGCATCATAGTGAGTTCCTGGCCAGCCTGGACTAAATGGTGAGTTTCAGGTCAGCCAGAGAAACAGTGAGAAACACTATCTCAAAAGATACCAGAAAGAGGTGGTGGGGGAAGACTACTCAATAAGGGTGTTGTCCATATGTGATTAGAATAAGCCTTTTCTTTCTTTGATTGGATATTTTATTTATTTACATTTCAAATGTTATCTCCTTTCCCTGTTTCCCCCGTGGAACCCCCCTATCACATCCCTCCTCCGCCTGCTTTTATGAAGGTGCATCAAGCCTTCACGGAACCACTGTGAAAGATGATGTCTACATTATGAAGGATTGTATGATTAGGATATGTCTTTTGGGAAACAATTGGAAATAAACTTTAGACCACTGAACATGAGCAGACTGATTTCACTGCCTTTTTGTCTTTAATCAGCAAAGCACAGCTCACCGTCTTTCTTATCTCTAACTTTGATGGATCTTGGAAGAGTCTACCATTTTCATAAAGTAAATGACTGACACTGAAAATTTATTTTCAAAATTTCCAAAGTGTCCCATAAGAGTGAGACTTTAAAACACTATTAATTAATGTAGTTTTCAGTTAACTGAATCCTGGTAAGTTGGTTATTTGAAAACATAATTTTGAGATATTATTGGATTAAATAATACAGATGGTAGAAAACTATGTCTTAATATCTAAACAAAGCCAAACCATAAACACATACAAAGTCAGGTAGATTAATAAACTCTAGCATATATAGTGAAATGTCTTTATTTTTATGGCAGGAGCACAATGTTATAAAAAAATAGTCAAAGGAGAAATGGCAAACATAAACATGTTGCTAATACATAAACAAATATGATTTGCTTATGACATACCTTTACAAATTAACAAAAAATCACAACCATATGAAATGTGTACTACTATATATATGACCTGAAAAATAAAACCAGAGTTATTTATAGACATTAAAAAAACATATTTAAGATCATTCTTCTTAATTAAGGCACATTCAAATAAAAATGAGAAATCATTTTTCTTTATCAGAGAGTAAATTATCCAAGTAGTTAATAATTTATGTTATTATTAACAATTTATTAAAGGAACCAGTCTCCTGTATTTTTAGTGAGAGTTTAGGTTGTTACAAACTTAGAGCTATCAAAAGAATAAATAAAAACATGTATCACAAAATAAGATGTGCATAAACCTTAAGCCTAAAATTTCTCTTCTAGGAATTTGTGTTACAATCATACTAGCAAAATGCAATGGAATATTTGTATAAATATATTTATTACAAAATGGTCTAAGATGGTTTTCAAAACTGAGAGGCAATGTAAAACCCACAGGCAAAGGAATGACTACATAAATTATGAAACATCGACTCAATAGAAAACTAGATAATTAGAAAGAATGCAGTACAGCTCTGTGTGTATGCTGAATAGTAAAAGTCCCCAAGAGATTTCATTCCAGAGACTTAAAAAAGAACTTAAAAGCAAATTATAGACTAGCATATGGTGTCTATATATTATGCTTCAGGTTTAGCTTTGAGATTATAATATAATTACATCTCTCCCTTCCATTTCCTCTCTCCATATCCTCTCATATATTATCCACACCCTCCTTCACTTCTCCCATTTGACCAATTGATATTTCATGCATATATGTGTACATATATAAATGTATATTATTAGTCTAACCTTTCACTCTCTATAATATCACATGTGTGCAGTGTACTGGGATGACCACTTGGCACTGAAACACTGGTGTGCTTTTCCTACGGAAGAGCATCTCTCTCACTCTCAGCTTTTCTCAGTTGCCTGAAGTTCCTTATGTAAATTCTTATGCTTCTTTTTTAAATAGTTGACTGGCAAAGATAAAAACAACAGGATATTTATTTAGTATTCCTCACAGAAATATATTTATGTCCACTAGAGTATTGTGAAGAAACAATAAATAACTCATGTGGCTACCTGTGAGGTATGCTCCAGTTATTAATTACATGTAAATAAAATAATTTTAATGCTTAGTAATTTTACACACTATGAATTTGTTCATTACTATAATTTGGTGGTTTGGCTGAATGTTTTTATGTGGCTATCTCCTGCTGAGGGCTGCATCCAGGAATATGGAAGTATTTGGATACCTTCTTCCTCACCTCATCAAAGGCTTTCTGTCTGGACTTCTATTGGTAGGCATATCTGAATTTCAAGTGAAAGTCCAAGACATAAGATTTCCAAACATTTTTTTTCTTGGCTCACATTTGCAAACCTCATGAATAAAGAGTGGAATCAACGTCAATCAATCCAAAAAGAAAAGAAAATAGAAAGTGGTATTTCTTTGGGATTATATCTTTAAGAAACTCTAAAAATGTAAGTCTATCACCCCAAATTTTCCTATTGGAGGAAAAACTAAGTGATGTGGAATAAGCATCTTCCAAAGGCCATGTTACCGTCAAGCAGCAGAGTGAGAGACTTACCCATTGCCCTCACTTTCAAGTCCTTATCTAGACCACAGTATCTGTAGAAACCCACTGATTTCCCTCTAAACCTATTTTCCTTGCATATGCTTAATTTCAGTTTTAGATTTCCTAATTCCCCATTTCAAATAGCTGGCTCCAAAGCAGTCCTTCTTCTTCACACACTGGGTTGATCCAATAGAATGTCTCTTGAAACTGATTTTTATATATCAAACTGGTTGCTGCTAACGTTCTGACACTTTATCTTAACACTCTCATCATACACTGCAATATTTAGTTGTGCAGCTGCCACAGAGCTTCAGCATGTAAGATGGCTCAGTCTTTGGGTGTGGGTTGTCTGAGATCACACATCTTCATACTCACTGCTTCGGTTGCCATGGCATTTTGTAAACATAGAACATTGACTCAATAGCTGAAGCTGCCTTTTTGTGACTTGTAGTCACTGGCCAAATATTTTAGAAAAGTGATTTCAATTAGTTATTAAATTTAGGGTTTTTTGTTTTGTTTTGTCTGTTTGTTTTTCTGTTGTTTGTTTGTTTTGGTGTCTATTGCTAAATATCACTACATTCTATGGTTTAGGTAACTGTCCTACAAAGGCTTGTCCATTAGAATCTTGAACAAAAATCATGCCAATATTAGGATATGATAGACCCTTAAAAGATATAGTCTGATGGAATAAAATTAGAACTTTAGAGAAAGTGCCCTAAAAGAATTTGGGGGTGTAGTCCATTCTTATCATTCTTCTTTCTCTAACCTAAAGTGAGAAGCTACCTTACATAGCTGCTCCTAGCATGATAGATGGCCTCACCACAGACCAAAGATCAATTATCTGTGGACTGGGACCTCTGCACCTGAGCCAAGCAGCTTCTCTCCTTGTAAGTTGATATGCTCTTTATCACAGTTCTGGAAACAGCACAACACACTCTGACACTTTCTGACTCTATGAGCAGACTCTGACATGTGAAGTCTTTGAACTATTGCTGATGCTCATCATGTAGTGACAATGTTTGGACCTATAGCATAATTTAAGAAACAATTGTGAGGGCTTGATAGCTAAAATTATAAAGAGTTTATAAAACAATACACTGCAACCACTCAAATGAGGTCAGATTAGTGGGGATAAGCTGGTGTGCTGCAAAATCTGCACCCACTGTGAGTCCTTCCCTAATCTTCACTTCTGTTTTAACTTACCAAAATACAAAAATGATAAAGGGGGCACGAATAGACTGATTGGTAGAGTGCTGGCCTAACATGCAGGAAGCCTTGACTTTTAATTCGCAGCCAGCACCATGTAAATAGGGCATGGAGATACATGCCAGTAACTCAGCGTTGCAAAGGTAAGGGAAGAAGAAACAACATCAAGACCATCCTCAGTTATATAGCTGTGAACTCTGCTCTATACAAATGAAGAAAGAAAGAAAGAAAGAAAGAAAGAAAGAAAGAAAGAAAGAAAGAAAGAAAGAAAGAAAGAAAGAAGAAAAGGAAAGAAAGAAAAGAAAAGGAAAAGGAAAAGAAAAGAAGGAAGAAAGGAAGAAAGAATTAAGTGAATGAATGAATAAAAAATATCATCAGAAAGGTTTTTACAGTGTGTGTTTCTCTGAGCACTTTCAAGTTGTGTTTGCCATATCAGGATTGTTATCAGTTTCAGTCTTCTTATGCACTTCTGTTTTCCTGGCTGTGACCAACATGGTAGTAGTAAAATATGGTATGCTTATTTCCCTCCTCAACTGAAATGTATGGTTGAAGTCCACACACTATTAGTGACTTACATGTTTCCCATTTGCCTCTACAGTTCTTCATATTCTAAAATTGAGTTGTATTTATTTATTATAGCTGGAGGTTTATATTTAATGAACACACAAAAAGGCACACACACACACACACACACACACACACAGATTTTCTATTCTATGACTGAGCTTTATAACCTTTTGTGCTCAGTGGGACTTCTTAAAGCATACTTGTGTGGCTTAACTTGACTTTTTACTTTAGTGATGTGTCATGAGAAATATATACCTGCAATAATGATCTTGAAAACTACATAACATTAGTAGAGACTCCAGAAGAGATGTATTGAGGAAAACATAAATTTATTCCAGAACTTTGATTAAGGCTTATGGTAAAGACTCATAGAAATTTGAGATGATTTAGTATATATTTTATAGTATGGCTAACTCATACAAGTCTTCTCTCTCTTTGACTTCACTTGTTCACCATTCATTCTCTCTCTCTCTCTCTCTCTCTCTCTCTCTCTCTCTCTCTCTCTCTCTCTCTCTCTCTCTCTCTCTCTCCCTTACCACCCACACTGCTTCAAAAAGCTCTCCTGTACTTATCTTGACACTTCCATATCAAAGAAACTCATGTCACTGAGATCTTAATTACCAGCACATTTTTCTCCTACAGCATGATGGTGCATGTCTCTAATTGCATTTATTTTATTGATGATGTCAGAGACAGTGTTTTGCTATCTAGCCTCAGCAAGCCTGAAAACTTACCATGTAGATCAGACTGGCTTTAAATGTACAGCAATCTTCCTGTGTCTGCCTTTTGAATGATGGGGTTATATCATGCAACATCCTATTCAGCTCCTAATAGATTCTTAACAGTTACAATAATGTGATTCATTTCCTTTATCCTTCACTCAATTAGAAAAAAAAAAAAAGAAGAAGCACATTTGTTGGTTGGATTTGGAGCTCTGCTACCTAGCACACTGTTATTTCAGAAATCTTGATGGAATATTGTTGAAGCTGCTCAGTTTTGTACAGAAGCACTTTATTGTGTTAGCTGACTGGATTGTTCATGATGACTCTGTTGATATTGAAGCAGGTGGATAACTGTTATTTAATGTTCTTATGCACTGATAATAAAAATCAAAATTATATGAGTTAAAAATAAATAACCCAGTGATAAACTGGATGATTCTATATCATGTGCTCTACAATTTCACTTGAAGTAAAAAAATAGGAGAACAACAATCTACCGTAGACACACCAGCCACATGGATTGGAGGTATTCGTATCACACAACTGTTGTGAGGTGTATTTGGAGTTTTGAGATTTATGGAAACAAGAGCTGACTTAAGTACTGTCAAAAGGTTGTAAGACAAAAGGACCAGTTTGTCTAGGAAAAGAGACAGTGGAAACTATGGAGAACACAGCAGTAGATAGAAACATGTCATGCTTGGTGAGAGAATCTTCCTTCTAGCTTGAGAATTTTCTCTGGTCTCTGATTTTAGACCTGCTGTGTGTGTGTGTGTGTGTGTGTGTGTGTGTGTGTGTGTGTGTGTGTGTGTGTGTCGGATTGGATTTCTTTCTCTTCAGTCCCTGGGGAGCAAAATTCAAATGAACAATGTCATATAATTTAATGCCAATACTGAGGCTATGGAGAGCACACAAAAAAGAATCTATCATGACTGCCCTCCGAAAGTCCCCAAAAGAAAACAGCTGAAAGAGTCAGATGAAGTTATTTGCACCCAAAAAATAGATAGAAGCAACTGACCCCTGTTGTTGAATGAGGAAAGGTTGAAAGAAGCTGAGGAGAAGGGATATCCTGTAGGAGGACCAGCAGTCTCAATTTATCTGGACCTTGGAGATCTCTCAAACACTGGACCACCAAACAGGCAGCACACACCATCTGATATGAGACCCCTAACACACATACAGTAGAGGACTTCGGGGTCTGTGTTCATTCAGAGATGATGCACCTAACTCTCAAAAGACTGGAGGCCCCAAGGAGTTTAGAGTTCAGGTGAGGTAGGGGGGGCATCCACATGGAGACAGGGTAGGGTGGGGAGGAGGTGTGGGTGTGGAGCAGACAGAAGGTGGATGGGGGTTGGAGAATGGAAAATGGAGTGTAAAAAATAAATTAAAATTAAATTAAATTAAAAAAATAAAAAACAAACTATAAAAGTTGTCTATACTTTTAAAATTTCTTGTGTTTCATAAGACAATACCTTAGCAGCAGTTCTAAAATGACATCTAAATAAGATACCTCTGAAAACTGTCATGGTCTGGATGTGTGTCATGGTCCCAATGTGCAGGCTGTTGTCGAAGATGTTTCATGAGAGATTGACAGAGAGAACTTTCCAAATTGGATTATGGGACACATTATATGCAAATGTTGTAGCAATGTTAAGTGCTCTGGATTTAGCAAATGTCCAGTAGTTATGTGAGAAATTAGTTTGTGAGATTTACATATTAACATACTAGAAATAAAAAAACCATACTGTCCCAAGTCTATAAGGGTAACAATTTATTTTTTAAAAATTAGAGTCAGAAGAAAATAAATGTATTAAACATTTTAAAAACGGAGAATCAGGGTACAGAGTGTATGAAAGTTCTTTGTAGTGCTCACACTTAAAAGTATTACAGATCCATTTTAAAAGGACACGTTACTAGATTTGTGAGCAGTCCTCATGGCTATTCTTCGTGAGTATATTGAGTCCAAAAGATAGTAAGAGCTAGATATATGGGACTTGTGCATGGAAACAATATTTGTGAGCATGACAGACCTATGGTACACATGAGCTCAAAGCATCTATGGCTGAATACAGAAGACCTGACAAAGGTCAAGCCACTCAAATGCATACACAAGATCCATACAGGTTCATGGCAGCCAAAAGTCCTAGAATCTGGGAGGGATGGATTCCTAAGTCTTAGTTCTCACTGAGGAACTAATGGCAACTGATGGCTGCTAGAGGAGAGGTAATTAAAATTTAATCTTCCTCCCTTTAGTTCTGGATCAAAGGTGTGTGCCTGTCTCATAGGTCCAAACTAGAAGTAGATTGACCTACTTCTGGTCAAGCAAAAAATTTCTCACCGGTGTACCCTCCATTTCTGGGTTCTAGGTTATTTCAGATGTAGTCAAGCTGACAACTAGGAATAACCATCACATGGGGTTTTAGAAAAAGAGACCATAAAGTTGAAAGCGAGAAAACATGGGGAAATATGAAAGGAAATAGAACATAAACAATAGGGGGAATTTGATCAAGATACATTATATGTGTGTGTGAAATTCTTAAACAATAAAAACTTAAAAAAAAAAACGTTTTTGAAGGAACAATGAAGGCTAGTGATCATTTTCAACTCTACACCCCAGAAAAGCAATACAAGATCCGCATGCAGTTTATCCATCCCAGAATTGTCTTGTCACCAGACTGTCATGAGTATTCTCACCAGTGGAGATGTTGAAGGGCCACTGCAGATCCAAGAACTTAACGCTGGAGCCAAATACACTAGAAACAAGAAAACAGTAATTCGACGATGCTCTGGCTGCAGAGAAGACAGCAAGCAGGACATGAGCATATTCAAATCTTTCTTTTTCTTACAGCAGACAGTTACTGAAGATGACTTAGGAGGTGGTGAGACAATAAGAAAGAAAAATAGAAACATCTAAAAGACTATTGGTGCTATTGCTGCTTTATATATCAAATTAATGCTATTCCCTTTGTCTAGATATTAGGCTTAGGCTCCGAAGCAGGTATAGCAGTGTTTTGGGCCAGGAAAAAGCAGATGCAATCTTAAACAGAGTTAGAATAATAAAAGGAAACCACTACAATACATGGTTGTCCCAAACACACAATAAAATATCAAATCATTTTACCTTTCGTTTTCCATGTCTGAAATCTCTCCACAAAATCAAGACTTTATAAGCTAAAGGCAAATTTGTTACAAAGTAATGCACAGTTTTATTAAAACTAATCTGAATATTACTTCACTTGATTTCTTAACTGTTCACTTTTTCTAGGATCATTCTGTGGAAAAATCATGTCTAGAACTTGGTTTATAATTTTAGTTATATCATATATATTAACACAAAACATCAGTATTACTTTTATGTCATTTTTTTGCTTAATAGAGGAAACTAATTTATTCTTTCAACAGTTATTCAATATCTTTAACTATAATCTTCAACTTCATCTCAGCTTCATTAAACAGTTTCCATTGTGATTATCTGGGACCTTTCACCTAAAGACTTCCTATTGCTACTAGCCTAGGGTGATAAGTGACAAGTGTTAAAGAGAACATGTCCCTATACCAGTCTTTAGCTTCCATGGTATAGCTATGAGGTACAATGACTATAGTTTTGCAAAGGCTTCCCCAGCTGTATACAATGAAAACCTGCATAGTATGCTTAATTAGCTGATTGCTCCTTTTACATACTCAAGTTCTTCTTTCTGCTTACAGGGGAGCATTTCCAAGAAATGAACTGAACCCAAGTTCTCATCCTTGTATATTCAAATAAACTTTTTCTTCCCCAAGAATTAATCTCTGTGTGAGACATGGATGAAAACATGAATCTTATTATGCTACTCAGTTTTTGAAGGAAGCATGAGAGCTCACCCGAAGAACAAACTCAGAAGCAGAACAGGTCAGAACACCAAGACATGAACATGTGACACAAGGTAAAAGGATCAAACATGAGTGTGGATAATATACCAAAAGAATATCTGAAGAAATCTGAAATTGTAGCTGATAACCTCTGTCCAGGAGTGTAGAAAGGGAGCCCAGGTAGCACACATGAACATCCTGAGATAACAGAATCCAAGGACAGAAGAAGGATCAGTGTGAGCAGATAATAGAAAAGATGGAGAAAATTATAGTACTTTCTAGCCAGAAAACAAAGAAGGTCTGATGTACAAAAACATTTATCCATTCATCCATTGACAGGCCTCTAAAGTGTTTCCTGGGAATAGAGCAGCAATGAACATGCTTGAGCAAGTAGCTCTGTACAGGGTGAATTATATCTTTGGGTCCAAGAATAGTATAGCTGCATCTTCAGATCAAATCTAATCTATCTAAGGAACTGTGACATCGATTTCCATATTGGTTGTACAAGTTTACAGTGCTACCAGCAATGGATGATCAGGTTCCAGTTGCTCCACATCCTTGTTGGCCCAAGCTGTCTTTTTTTTTTTTTTTATCCTAGCAAATTTAATGGATGTAAGAAGAAATTACAACGTAGTTTTGATTTGCATTTCCCTTTGGATAAGGATGTTGAACGTTTCTTTAAGTGTTTCTCAGCCATTTGATTTTCCTCTTTTGGTAATATTCTGCTTAAATATATAACCTATTTTTATTTGGTTCATTTGTTTTTTTTTCTTTTCTCTTTTATTAGATATTTTCTTTATTTACATTTTGAATCTTATCCCCTTTCCTATTTTCCTCTCCGAAAATCCACTATACCATCTACCCTCGCCCTGCGCCCCAACCCACCCACTCCCATTTCTTGGCCCTGGCATTCCCCTATACTGGGGAATAGAACCTTCACAGGACCAAGGGCCTCTCCTCCAATTGATGACCGACTAGGCCATCCTCTGGTACATATGCAGCTACAGACATGAGTCCAACCATGTGTTTTCTTTGGTTGGTGGTTTAGTCCCAAGGAGCTCTGGGGGGACTGGTTAGTTTATATTGTTGTTCCTCCTATGGGGCTGAAAAACCCCTTCAGTTCCTTGCGTACTGTCTCTAGCTCCTTCATTTGGCAGTCAGTGCTCTTAACTGCTGAGCCATCTCTCCAGCCCATGTTTTTTGTTTTTTGTTTTTTGTTTTTGTTTTGTTTTGTTTTGTTTTGTCTTTGATTTTGTTTGGTTTGAGGTTTTTAATATCTGCTTTTTTGAGTTCTTTATACATTTTGGATATTATTAGCCTACCAGTTATATAGTTGGTAAGAAAACACATAAACAAACTAATACGACTCTTTCATTCTGTAGGATGCTATTTTGTCTGAATAGCAGCATCCTGAGCAGTGGATCATGAGTTTCCGTTTATTAATTGTTATTCTTGGTACCTTGGCCAACAGTGCTCTGTTCAGAAAGTCTTTTCTGGTGCCAGTGAATTCAAGGATATCCCTCACACACCCACTTTATCTTATTTTAAAATTAGCAGATCAGAATTTAAGCTGAGGTCTATGATGCAAGTTGAGTTTTGTGTGGGGTGATGAGAATAGATGTTTTGTTTCTCTGATATGCAGACATCCAATATGACCAGCACTATTTGTTGAAGGTGCTGTCTCTTTTCCTGTATGTATATCTGGCCTCTTTGCCAAAAATCAGGTATCCATCAGTGTGTAGACACATTACTGGGTTATATTCCATTTGATCAAAGTGTCTTTTGTACACCAGCATGCTATATATTTTATTACTATATCTCTATAGTACATTTTGAGATAGAGGATAGTAACACCTCTGCCAGCTCTTTTATCATTTAATTGTGTTTTTGCTATTCTGACATTTTTATGATTCCATATTACATTGACAATTGTCCTTTTAGTTTCTGTGAAAAATTTGGTTGGAGTGTTAGTGGGGATTGCATGGAATTTCATCTTGGTTTAACTTTGGTAGGTAGTATATACTGAAAAAAATTATCTATTTTTTTAAAAGATTTTCCAATTTGGTTGAGTAGAGGTTTTTAACCTATGTGTTTATGAATCTTTACATTTTCTCAGTGTCCATTTTCTGTCCCTGCTCTGTCTCTTATTTTGTAAACTAAATCTTCTCTCTCAGCATTTTAACTAATTTGACTAAAAGTTTGTCAATCTTAATGATTTTCTCAAAGAATCAACTCTTTATTTCATTGATTTGTTGTATTGGTTTTTGTATGTTTGGCTATTGATTTCACCTGTGCGTTTATTGCCATTTACTCCTTTTGGGTATGACTTCTTCTTTTTATTCTAGAGCTTTGAGGTGTGTCATTTAGTTACTAATATGAGATACCTTGAATTTTTATGTTAGTATTTAGTTCTATGAACTTATCTCTTATATCACTATTCATTGTGTCTCAGAATTTTGGGTCTGTTGTGTATGCTCTTTATTGAATTCAGGAAATTTAAAATGTTCTTTCATAATTCTTGTCCTGACCAACTTTTCACTCAGGAGAGAGTTGTTCAATGTCCATGAGTTTGTAAACTTTCTATTGATTCTGTGGTTGTGGATATCAAGAGTTAACCCATAGTAATCAGGTTGGATGCAGGGGATTATTTCTATATCTCTTCAGTCCTGCTTTGTGCCCAATATATGGTCAATAATGGGAAAAGTTTCAGGAGGTACTGAGTAAAAAGGTATATTCTTTTGTTTGAGTACATTTTTTTCTGTAAATATCTGCTAAGTCCATTTGGTTTATAATGTCAGTTGTCACCAGCATATCTCTGTTTAGTTTTTTTCCTGAATGATCCATCTACTGGCAAGAGTTGGGTACTGGTATCACCTACTATCACATTTAAGGGTCTATATGTGATTAAACTATAGTAGTGTATTTTATACAAACTTCGATACCCTTGTGTTTGGTGCATAGATGTAAAAAGACCTGCAATGTTCTCTAGGTGAATTTTTCTGTTGATGGGTGTGTAGTGTTCTTCCTTCCCTATCTCTTCTAAATTTTTGGTTTGAAGTCTATTTTTGTCAGATTTAAAGATGACCAAATAGGCTTGCTTCTTAGGTCCATTTGCTTGAAATATCTTTTCCCATTCTTTTACCCTGAGGTGACAGCTATCTTTGATGTTCATATGTATTTCTTGAATGTAGCAAAAGGCTCTTGTTTTCACATCTGTTGTGTTAATTTGTGTCTTTTTACTGGGTGAATTGATACCACTGATGTTGAGAGTTATCAGTGAGCAATTCATGTTGATTTCTGTTATATTGTTGATATAGCATGGTGTTAATTTTTCCTTTTTTGATTTTCTGGTCAGATATTATTTATTCATTGTGATTTCTATGGGGTAATTAACACCTTCAAGTTAGGTTTCCTTCAGTCAACTTCTGTGGGGATGGATTTCTAGTGGATCCTGCTTAAATTTCATTTTATCATAAAATGTCTTTCTTTTTCTTCTATTATGATTCAAGTTTTACAAAATATCATAGTTTGCATTGGTATCTGCAGTCTCTTCAGATGAACATCTGTTCAGGCCCAGCTGGCTTTTAAAATATCCTTTGAAAAATCAGGTGTGATTCTAATTTAACTGAAGAATCCTCAAGATGGCAGACTAGAGAGAGTATGTGTGTCTCTGCTCATTTCTAGATGACAGAGTCTGGCTTTATTTGATGCCTTTTAACTTCATTTTCACAAACCGATTATTTTCCCCACCTTTGGAGATCAGAGTTTCTCACTCTTAAAGCAGTTCATATTCATGGCGATTTTTAAGTCAATCTCACAGACAATAGGAACCTTTCACATAAACTCTGCCTTTTCCTGTGATATAGATCATGTGAGCCTCTCAGACAAAGAGCCTGTGAGTTAATTTTTTTTCTAATTTCCAAGGTCAGCTATATCCTTACCATTGTATATAGATTGGATTTCACTTCTATTCTTTTTTTCCAGTAGAAATTACCACTGTTAACCTATTTCACAGTAGATCAGTAGATAACTTTGCTTTGGGACTATATATTTTAACTAAAATGATCAAACAGCCACAATTCACTGGAGGTAAGGGGAGAGAGAGAGAGAGAGAGAGAGAAAGAGAGAGAGAGAGAGAGAGAGAGAGAGAGAGAGAGAGAGTTTTGCAGTGTTAATATAACCCACCAATTATATTTTCTTTAGATGTAGAGTGGCTTCCTGTTTTTGGTCAAATTAATTATATGCAAATTAAGATTAAAATAGCTCACATGTACCTACAATATAAATTAGAAGAAAATAGCAATATATAATAGTTTAAGAAAAACAGTATCCAGTTTCTCAAAATAATGAAATTTGAAGACTGATAGGGAAGCAGGAAAGAGAAAACTTTCTTCGAGGGGCTGCGAAGATGACTCAGTCAGAAAAGAGCCTGCTGAATATGCACAAGAGCCTGTCTTCAGACCTTCAGCACTCATGTAAAATCCAGGTGTGATGGGATATATTTTTAACAAGAGTGCCGGATAGAGAGTTACAAGAGCAACAGAGGCATGTGAATCATGAAAATTCATTGTTTATCTAGCCAGATGGAATCAATGAACCATAGACTCAAGGAGAGACACTGTTTCAGAATAAGCTAGATCACCTGAGGAAGACATCTGATGTTGATCTCTGACCTCCACACGTACATATATACATAGGCTAACCTATCCACATAAACAGTTTCTTCCATGCCCACACAAACATGTATTCTCTCTCTCTCTATTCTCTCTCTCTCTCTCTCTCTCTCCCTCCCTCCCTCCCTCCCTCCCTCCCTCCCTCTGTTTTCCTTTCTCTCTTCTCTCTTCTGATAATATATTTCCTTCAGCTCTCTTCTGATCTGGATTAGAGCCCTGTATCAAGGATCAAAGGTCATCTGAAAACAACTCCTCACACTCAGAAGCACTTGAAATTCTCTTGGTAATTTGTGCCAGTGTTCTGTTGCTACCTAAAGTTTTGAAGTCGCTAATTAAAAGCTAAGCATAGAAGATTGCTAAATGCTTGTACTAACTTTACATCATCATGTTGTCTGGGTTTTGGCAGCAATAGTCCACTTCATTGTACAGTGAGTCACATGTGCTTTGTCTCCCAACAACAGTATCTTAGGGCCCAAAGTGAAGGCCAGAGACATGTTTCTAATGATGTCTTTCTAGCCATAAGCTTCCCATGATACAACCTATGTGACACCATCCTAGACCTCAGATAAACCAGGTTGGAAATACCCCAAATGCATAGATAAGGATACCTCAGAAATGCTATAACTCTCACGCTGAGCCCATTGTTCTGTGGCATAGTAATCTTAGAGGGTGTCCTTCCATGAACAAACAAGAAAACTAGAAAATGGGTTCTCTAGCAAGGCTGTTCAATGAAGATTGTGAGATTATCCCCAAGGATATCACAGTCATCAAGCAATGTAGAAGAACTCAGCATTTATCATCAGCACAATGTCAAAGATCTATGATGCACAAGCAGTAGATTCTCCTGGTGTTCCCCAACAGGGGCGCTTGCCATGCCCATGTTTTAGTGTATGCTACTGTAAGTATTATTCCTTGTCAAAGAATGAGCGCTATTCAGATGGTGAGCATATGGCAACTGGAAATTGGAGAACATTATTGAGGCAATCAACACACTGCCCAAGATACTGTCTAAGCTGACTCTACCAATGAGAAAGAGCTACATGGGGAACCCAGGAGAAGGTGTTTCAGCTTTACAAATACATTGGATTAGGTAGGTGACCCAGAACTTTGTCCCACCAAAAACCAATGGTTTAAGTTTGGAGTTCACACCAGATATTAAGAAAGGAAGAATTAAAGCTCTTCTTTCTGTAGAGGAATTCTTTCTGCTTACTAAATAAATCAGTGGACCAAATTAAAACATAGGCCTGCCATTCATTCCCCTTGGTTGAAGGGATAAATTATGTTAAAGCCCCTTGAAACCCTGAATCATGATGTGTTCATTGTTATTCATCCTTATTCATGCTCCATAAGGGTGTGCAAATCAATACTTCGATCTCCTGAACTTCTAGTTCACTTTATTTTATGTACTTGAAACTTCATTAACCTGCCTCTCTAGAACAACTTGTCCATAACTCAGAAGTTAGCCCTACACCATGCAAAGGGATTTTATTGTAAACACAACTCACAGAAACACTGGCTATTTTAGGATCCACCTCCCAGCCACACCAACCAGAATAAGCCTGGAGAATTATAACCTGTACTAAAAAGTAGGTCATTGCCTCCCTCCTTACTAGCATTTAAAGAAAGTGCAACTTTCCACTAGGTTCTGTGTTGTGACCAGAAAAAAAAAATTCCTCATCCATGATACTGAAAATAAAATTCAAGTTCGTTAAATATTTCTTTCATTGTAAAAGCCCTCTTAGCAATCAGTTCAGAAGCACAGATGTGGTATTTAAGGTAAGATGAAATATAAATACCACCCACCATGCAAAGGAGTTTTATTCCCGCTTCTGTCTGCAAAGAACTTTGCAAAGAGACACCATCATTGCTCACTTGCCTGTGCAGGTCTGCAAATAATAACTATGATTATAGTCAGAATGCTCTTGACCACACATGGCAATAATTCATGCCCCCATGACTGACATTACTGAATTGTACACCCTGCTCTCAGAAGCAGTTCTTTTAAAAGTCTGTTGGTAAGAAAAAATCCATACTTCTCTATAGAAGCCCATTTTTTTTGCTAAATGAATACATTTTCTCTGATAAAACACCTATGCTCTTCTCTGGGTAGACACTGTAATTTTTTTAAGTGAGTAAACACTGCAACTCTTCTCGCTGCATCTTTTCTTTTGTTCCCATCATCCCTTCAAAATAAACTTTAGAAATTACAGCCTGTGAAGGCAGCATTTATGATAGTGTCACCTCATTCTCCCTGTTGCTAAGGACCATGCCTTTCTGGTTTGTTGCTGATAATAGCATATTTTCTATAACTTTCTATAAAAGCACTCACAAAAATTGCAGATCAAGGGGCTTCTGTTTCTCTCTCTGAAGTGAAGTAGGTTAAATTAATAAATTTTAAGAGAGCTTTTAAGTCTTAGAGTATAAAATGGTCTCAAGAGTAGCACAAAGAACTAATCTCTTCTCCTATCTTCATGCAGATTCTCGCTGAGCTACCCAAAGATGAACGTGAAACCCTTCAAAGAAATCTGATCCCCCAACTTTTCTCAGAAAGCCTCCCCAATGACCTTATCAGAGAGACCACCTTCTTTTTGAAAAGAGACTTTCATGTACAAATTCAGGATTAAATCTCTTTTTGCTGGGTTGTCAGAAAGTGAGATGGGAAACAAGCAGCATTGCTTGGGAATCTCTCACAAATAAAAGAAAAAATTAAAACTCTGAAAGGATTAAGCAAGTTTTTCCAAGCATATCTGTGATCAAAAAAGCAGGTGTTTCAAAGCACACGTCCACTTACTTGTTCACAGACCATGTCTCTAGGCTTTATATCATAGTATGAACTAGAGCGGCACGAATCTCTCAAATGTAAAACAGTAAACTTTGATCTTAATGGATCATACTTCAAGGGAAATATCAACATGATTAGGCCATTATTGTAAATAGTATGACATGATAGGAAGGTAGAAAGATAGATAGGTAGTGTAGATATAGACAAATGAATCTAAAACACTTTGGGATAGATCAACTGAAAACACAATATAACACAGATTGCAGATGACTTTGATGGCTCTTCAAGATTATAGAGCACTTCTCAAAGGTGCTCATACAGGCTAGATACTATAGAAAGGATAAGATTGAATCAAGCAATAACAAGAATTCCTAAATATGTCCAAAAATAAGTCCAAAACAATTTCAACAAAGCAAAGCACTGCTCAAAGTGAAGAAGATGGTCCACGGTGATCAGAATATGAATATGAATATGAATATTGCTGTCAAGCAATCCCTCTGAAAAGTAGCCATGACTCAGACTGTGTACAGTGCTCTGTACTAGATATGTCGAGGTAATCTTCATCATTACCTGGACAGCTGTCGTATTACCTACATGTATTTTGAACTTCTCTCTGTTCATACCTGTGACTTCACAGTAAAGTTAACAGTTTGATTAAATAAGGAGATATACACACAGATCCAACTTGATGGGGGGTTGGGAGATAGAATTGAGTATATCATCAAGATATGTGTAGAAATGCATGACCTCTGCTTCCTACCAGTTTTAATTTTCTCATTGAAGTAGGCAAGAAACTACTATGTCAATTATCTTGGATGCTAAGAAAGGTGGAGAAAGCTAAAATAGCAAATTTCAGGACATCTTAGTGACAAGTGCATAGTAAATCATAGACATTAAAAAATCTTGTATGAGCACTATGAATATAATTCCTAATACATACTTCCAGGGAAGATCCTCTGGACTTACTCCTGTTAAGTACAATATGTGAACCGTCAAGCCAGTATTCATTTTCTCACATTGGAGGCCAGCCAGTTCCTGCTCTGGGCCAATAAGCTAATAATATATATATGATCTAGTCCCAGGATAGTGTGGAACGGAAGAAGGAAAAGGCTTTGCTTGCTTATTTATATGCTCATTCATCTAATGAGATGAGAGCCACTGAGTATTGAAGAAAGTTCTAGTAGTTCATTATGCATGTTTAGGAGTGGTGCCCTAGAATGACCAATGCCAGAGAAGCTTCATCTTCAATAAATAAGGAATGACTAACAAAACTTTTGCTCTGCAGACTGACGATGAGTGGTTTACATTTCCACATAAAGTCCTAGCTACTGCAGGGACTTATGGCAACCAGTGGTGACTGGCATCCCACTGGGTAGTAAGTGGCAGAGCATATGCAAATGAAGCAAATATAGCAACTGTTGTAGGACTCGTAATCAACAAAGCGATAAGCCAGTAATTAGGTTTCAACAGACTCAGATCCCATTCTAGGCATTAATTGGGGGGAAATATGTAGATTGGTAGTTAATAATAGAACCGTGAGAGTTCCAGAGTCATTTTCTTCTTGTTCAATCTATTTACTTGATTGCTTGTGTGGCAAACACTTGATCTTCCTTGGATATGTTTAGCGATTTGAGACCCTTTTAAACACAGCTATTTATTAATTAAATTAGAGCCATCTCAAGAAAACAATGCTTATACTCTATGGCCTATAGTAAGTTGTTTTGAAAATTGGAACCTGATAGGGCAACAGTGTTTCAGAGGACACTGAGGGGCAAAAGGCAGGGATTAAAGCATCTATTTTACATTGTTAAGAGAGGAGGTAGAGACCCTGAAACAAGACTCACATCTGAAAATAAATAGCATTAAAGTTACTCTAATATTAACCAGTTTTTAGGCCAAATTATCTGACTGGTGAGGCTGCAAACGTTTTTTGCTTGCACTCAGAGCTCAAACACTTTATGCTCACAACTCAGGTTAGTTGTGGCATATAGGCTTCTCCTTTACTTTCTAGATAAGTTATTCTAGTATGGCTTGGTCTTTGCTCCAAGTTGGGTTAAGAGCTACATTTGGGTTTGGCTCTGTGCTAAGGCATATGACACATGCTGGGTCATTAAATGATGTATAGAAACATTGAACCAGTTTGATATTGCCTAAAGGTAAAGTGAAATACAGAAGCCAACTGCAGCCAACACAGTTGATAGTGAAAGAAGGCTAAAGAAGGCATTGCTGCTGAAGCCCAAGTGTCAATGGGAATCTCTAGGAGTTTGGAAGTGCTTCTCTTCAAGTAGGGTGAAGGTGATGAAGATCAGGAGGATGTGCACATGTGTGTAGGTACAAAAACAAATCAGACACAAACAATATTAAGAGTGTAAAGTTATGAAGACCCACAGCATGAGCCAAAAACAAGTTAATGTGAGTTTGATTTTTTTGTTGTTGTTTCTTTTTGTTTCTGTTGTTCTCAGGAAGGTCATATTGGGAAAGCTGAGCGTTAGTTACTAGGCCTATATTAAAAAGAACATGAGGGCTGGGGCAAAAATATTGTGAAAACATCTATAATTCCCACAAAACATGGCAACAAAATAATGAGGGCCAAGAACAAGAAAGAGCCCAAAAGCAGATCCCAGGAGCTTCAGGAGGAATAGATAGGAGGAGGGTACATCTTGGACTATGGCAGAATTAACTTCTCAGTTAGAAACTGCAGTTAGATGCTTGTAAAGCAATAGCTACCACATGACAAGCATATTGCATGCTGGGTACTAGAACAAGAGCATAACTTAATCCTCACAATCTACAATAATGTAAGAATCAACTTTTGTGAAAACTGAATATTTTGGGCTTTTAAAAAATGCCTAATATCATAACTATCATAGATGTGGAATGAAAACTGTTCTGAATTCTGTCCTTTTACCACATCCTATTCCTCCCTTACCAGACATCATGATGATTTTGAGATTCCTTGGAACACCTCTTGCTTCTGTGGCCTTTTCTATCACTCAGCATAGCAATCTGCCCACAGTGTGATAACTGATGATTTTGAATATCATTCTAGTTAGTTGCCC
Organism: Mus caroli; assembly: GCF_978045245.1. Classification (NCBI taxonomy): domain Eukaryota; kingdom Metazoa; phylum Chordata; class Mammalia; order Rodentia; family Muridae; genus Mus; species Mus caroli. Next base: position 40,868,509 of record NW_028227257.1, on the reverse strand, counting down.
ACATGTTGAAGTTTTCTAGTCTAGTGAATATGTAGGTGATGGCCGCAGGAAGAAGACAATGCTGTGAGACGAGCAAGCTCTGTCTTCTCTGCCTGATAGTTCCTGAAGTCCTAAAAGGACAGTGAAGATGTGAGAAATGGCTATGATTTGTGTCTTGTGAACGTGGATTGAACATCTTTTTTTTCTACATTCACAGCAACACTGAACCATTTAAAACATGGCAGATCAGAAACACCTTAAATTGCCTGAAAGCAGCTTAAGCACATGAGGAGGTAGAAGTGAGTGGTCTAACACAGAGTCAACTAGTTTGGAATGAGTTGACTGCAGTTGGCTTCTTTATTTCACTTCACTTTTAGGCAATATCTTCAATACTATTGAAGATTCAAGCACCTTCCACCTTCCAAGAACCCTGTAGCCTATTGCCTTTATCTTTTCACCTGTGTCTACATGGATTCAAGAAAGCATGGATGATACAACCTCACTATAATATGTTATAAGAAGGAGGAGGACACCTGCAATGAGGACAAAAATGATGAAAGGCCAGAAGGATTGGTACCAGGCAAACAAACTATCTTTTCAAAATTAGGATGAATAACTGTTCAGAAAATATTTCAAAATTATGTTATACAGATGGAAGGAATATTTAGGTACAAGCAGAGGTGTCACTGTGCCTATCATAGAGTGGTACTGTGTATACTAGTGGCCACTCCTTTTCTAACTAAAGGCTGTGGCTAGTTGCTAAATAGGACACCTTTTGCCTTCACAACTTAATCCAAATCCAAATGACACCTCAGAAATCCAACATAAGTGATGATGGAAGAGAATGGAGACCATAATTATTGGAAAGGTAAAAATAACCTGAATATATTACAGAGATGAAATTTCCTTATTCCATCTTCCCAGATTTCATCTTGCAGTGAATGCCATTTCTTAAGAAGGCTTTGATTTGTCAGATAAATATCTGGTAGCAGAATGAGAATATGTGTGGGCAGGCCATGATTTGCATCTGCTTTAATTTAGGAAGGTTACTCTAGTAAATGAGAAAAAAAAGAACTTAATTTTATTCTGGCCCTGAGAATTATTATGAGTGACTCACAATGAATGTTGCATCATGGAATATTAATAATAATTTCTAAAGTAGGCCTGCAGGCTGGGTCTTTATTGCATTCACTTCCAGTGCTTTTCAAAGTTATTGAGAATGTCAGCTTAAAATAAAAGGACGCTCATGAGTGATGGCTTTTGGGCCAAGTAGATCATCTGTGATTTGAAGCACTTGTGCTTAATTTGAAACCTACATTGCTATTTTTGTTATACTCATGTCCATGTTCCTACTTATGGGGATTGTGATGACCTTCTTGGGCGTTTCTATTCAGCAGTATTTAAATTAGTTTCCAAAATCCATGACAAAGGGAAAGTAAATTTAAACCTGTCTCTCCCCCATCCCTCTCAGAAAAGCTACCTAATTCCCATTGCTTTCAGGCACATATACGTGCCTATCCAACCATTCAATTTCATTGCTTATTAAGACAAGTTCTTTAAAGTCCTTAGCATAGTGACTGACAGGTAAGGTAAGAATTAAATGCATGCTAGTTATCACTAGTAGTCATTTTAAGACTACTTTCTCTTCTATGCAAATCTGCATACTCTACAACCACAGAACCAGTCTCCTCCTCTCTTACCCAGTTGTAGACAACTTTCACAGTTTATTTTATCTCCTTTCACTTCTAAAAAATGGGGCTAAGCAGTGTCATTCTCATTTTTAAGGGTAAATGATATAAACTGCATGTCTGAGCCAGTTACTGATAGAAATTCAACTATTTTTCTTACTACGAATGTCACTACTACTGAAATGGCTATTATATTCCACTTATACTAATATGTATTTCATTTATACTATTTTATATCAGCTCTCTCTATGTTGGACATATGTCTCCATATTCTCTCAGAATCCATATCCTTCTTCTAGGTGTTAAATAATAGTTCATTTCCATAGACTTTGTGGCTTAAGAATTCAAACAGAACATCCTGAGGACACCTCAGAATTTTAAACTTTAGCCTCATTAAAAAGCTGTCATTAAGCAGTGTCCACTAAGATAGTGCAAGGTTGGAACTGCATCCATACACATTTTTGCATCTTGCATCTGTCCAGGAGCAACTGGTTCTTTCAGGCATCTCATTCTGAATACTATTAATACTATTAATACTTCCTTTCCACCCTCAGGAAGCTTCCCATTACCTTATGCTGTGAGGATCTCAAGGTGCCTTAATTTCCATAGAAGGACTGAACAAGACAAATGCATTAAATTCTCTTTTATGTCCTTGTTTTATAAGTCACAGAGCATCAATTCTGTTATAGTCACATGCCCACCAATCCAAAGGAAGAAGTTTACAATCTTAAACATGGATGCAATTACTACATGATGTTTCAGCATGGCTAGACTGGCATGTCTTTCTCAGCACTCCTGTTTGTGTTTCTGGTTACAATGGCCCTTAAGAGAATTATCCTACCTTGTAGAGCTAGAGGGCACTGACAAGTCATCACTCTCTTCTCTTTACTATTAAACAGTGAGGGGTAGAAGATTTTGCAACTCACATACCTTCCATTACATAGAAGATTTATGTGTGCAACGTCTTTTACAAATAAAATAGATTAAACTCAGTTGACTATAATATTCTAGATGAAATATAAGTATTAAAAATATAAGTATAAATGAAGTTCAACAGCTTTTCATTTCCATGGATCTTGTTTCTTTGACAGTGTACATCTTTTGGGAGAACTAGAGTGTAGTTGTTGTTTTTATTAATGATTGGATTCTTAGCCTAGTCCTTCCTCAAAAATGCCATGTTTTCCAGGGTTTGTTTCTTTGTGTCTAGGTGTGGGAGAAAACACGTTTATGCTTAGTAAAAGGTATATCCTTTGAGAGTTTCATACAACATAATTTCATCTATCCATCCCTCCTCCAGAAATCCATCTCAGATCTAGGCCTTCTTCCTTATCCATCCAACTTTGTGGGCATATTGTCTATAATGTATACTATATGGGTTTGCTTTACAATTATATTACTGGACAGAGAATCTGATCTATGAATGAGCAGTCTTTAAAAATACTCTAAACCAATGGATATAAGTATTGTGAGAAAAGATAATCATAACTTGGTCTAATTATAAATCTCTAGAAGAAGAAAAACTGTTCAATGTTCAGATATGTCAAAAACACATAAAGAAAAAATGCTGTCAATCTCAGAGACGTTAAGCCCACTCCCATCATGATCTTTACATGAAGTTCCTCCACGTGCTTTTGACCACAGCTGTAGCATTGTTTTGTCTATTTTACAGAGAAATAGGAGAGGATGGTTATGGAAGCAGAAGCATGATGTATCTTGATATAGGAAGTGTAGATGTGGCTAACTGGTAAAGCTATGAGTCTGATTTTGAACCTGCTGATCTGCCTTTGGCCCTTGAATTCACTCACTTTCACCATTCCCTGGCTGAGTTCTCAATGGGATTGTTTTTGCACATCACTTAGAAGGAAGAGTCACTATACATTCCTGAAGGTAGGTGTGAAAATTTTGAGATGCCTCAGCATGGTTCAGATCTGTGTATGTTTCTAGTTAGAATGAATAAGAGACAATTTTACAAAGTTGAAAGGTGGTTGTTAGTCCATAACCTCTTACCACTATTCTTGAATGTCCTGGGAAGATATTTTAATACCCACACACACTGTTGTCATTCCTGTTGCTCACATTTATGTGTGACAGCAGCTGGGCATGCAATTGTTGTCCTGTCCTAAAGAACCCCTGTAAACTTCTATGTCTCCTAGCTAAGGTATAGACTTGGTACATGACAAAGAGATGTACATAAGAGATTCTATAGTTCCTGTGGAATATTCAAAACATCATCAGAGGTGATGAGGTTGACAAAGTCTAGTGCAACGTGTGGTCTCTTGCTAGTCCTTAATGTCATCTACTCTATCTTTCTGCCTTCACCAAATACTGCAATCCCATAAACAACATACATAACAGCAGATTTAAAGAGAATGTCACTAGTGTCTACAAGTTTAATCCTTGTACCCAGTATATAATGGTTCTGATTCACTGGCTAAACCCTGAACAATGCAATGATATTCAAGCGTTACTTTTCACAGCATGTAAAACAACATAAGTTTAGAGAAAAATGTGTGTGTGTGTGTGTGTGTGTGTGTGTGTGTGAGAGAGAGAGAGAGAGAGAGAGAGAGAGAGAGAGAGAAACAGAGACAGAGACAGAGAGACAGAGAGTATGAAAGCGAGGAGTGAGATTAAATGCTGAAGGTTGGAAATGTCTAGATCATAGGTCATCTCTTCAAACTTTACCATGTCTCTCTGGACTGGTATGTGACAAGAAAAACAAACAAACAATCTAAGACAAGGCATCTACTAAACTATGGCAGTTCATGTCATACTTGGATTTAGGCAATGAGGTTATTTTCCTTAGGATTTTTACCCTTTAAGGAAGTTTGCTCTTTGAAGTCATTATCTTACAAGTGATGCCTTCCCAAGCCTTGTGTTATTCTAGCTCTTATCAAGCTACATTTTCAAAAGTCTCATCCATATGTTTCTCTATTTAGACATTGACTTTTGAAATGAAAGTTTCCTTCAGTTTAAAAATAATTCTCCTGTACTGCATAGCAAGCAAAAATATCCCATCTCAGAGGAGTTTGTTTTACTAAGCTGGCCCCCTAAGACTGCAGTCACATGTTATCAGAATGTTAAGTTCTACACCATTCCCAACAACAGTATGACACTGCAGAAAAGCTCAATAATGATAATAATAGTTTCCAAACATATTTGCAATTTGCTCCAACAAAGAAGGCAATGAGTAAAACACAAGCATGCTTGCTACCTTTCAATAGCCAGTTGCTAAAGAAACATTTGTGAAGTCTACCTCTTGGAATATCCTTCTATATGCTAAGATTGTATTTTATTAGAGTCCAACAGATCTCAAGAAAAATATTTCCATCATCATGTTGACAAACTGTGTCATGATCATATAATTAAGTTCTATCCTGATGTCCATAAATTTGCTGTTGGGAGTTAATTGAATGCACATGATTAAGCATATTGGCTATGCTTCTATTTGTGCTATAATAGCAGCAAACTTGTTGGAGAAGCTGAAGATAGACATTCCTACTAAATACATTATGGAATGAGCCAGGAAAACATGTTATCCTCCTGTCCTCCCCTGGATTAGCAACATATAATCCAAGAGGATGAGGTAATGCCTATGTTTAGATGGAGTCAACTATAAGCCAAGCACTGGCCTAGCATGAATCAAGAACAATAAAATAATAAGCTTTAGTCACAAGGCATATGACTATCAGTTCCACAGAATTTCTGGAACGAGGACCAGCTTTGACATTGGCCTAGTCTGGCCCCAGATCACAGACTGCAGACCTTGTTTCATAGTTAAAGTTTTATCTATGTTTCTCATGGGTAAAAAATTTAACCTTTAATTCTCAACTCATTCATTTGTAAGCTATGATCCCAACATGCACATTCCAGTGTTGCTGTAAAAATAAAAATAAAATAAAATAAAAAAACCAGGATGACCAAGTCACTTGACACAGGCCACATATCTTATGGAACTCTAACTAAGCTAATCAAACAATTTGCTCACTGAGATAGGCATTTTGGTGAAGTGGCTTGCAGACCAATAGGAAAGATGATGGGGAACCTGTGGAGGGGCTTCAGAAGCTTTCACATAACAATTAACATTGTTAAGAAACAATAGACAGGCATCCTTCACCTTATCCCATGATGGTGTCTATTGGATGTATCTCTTGTCATGCTGGATTTTTTCTCTGAAATTTGGACATAGTCATGTAGTAAGGCAAATAGCTATTATAGTATTGCTTGATGAGACAGCATCAACTTCCTTTAGTCAGTACTAGTAAAGAAGTAATCTGATGTCTGTCTCACATAGTTTCCTTGCCTGATTTTGGTAAACAAGGAGAATAATTTCATTTGCTTACTCTTCCTTCTGCACAGAAAAATTATTGTCTCCGGTAAGAAAGTATAGTATAATTTAGCTGTTACCCAACCCTTCATATCTCAGGTTGGGGTGGAGGGTGGGGTGGGGTTGGGTAGGGTATCCCATACTCCTTAGCATACCAGTATTCACCACTTATGATGAGAGAATGACCTCAAATATTCTGATATATTTTGAAGTGTGAAATAAAGGAGAGGGAGAGAGAGGGAGAGAGAGAGAGAGAGAGAGAGAGAGAGAGAGAGAGAGAGAGAGAGAGAGAGAGAGAGAGACTGAAGTATATTTTGAAAGTTTCTAAATTAAATTTGGAAGAATGGAAGATTTTGCTTCTGTGCTTTTGTTTACTTGTTGCCATTGTTTTGGGGGGAAACATCCTCTTTCTTGAGACAGAATCATACTCTTTTACCCTGATTTGACACTTACTATCATCAAACTCACAGCATCCCTTATGCTGCAGCATCCAAAGTACTAGGATTGCAGGCATGAGTCATACAGCAAGTCTCATAAAATGATTTTAATTGGCAGAAAACTGCTATGTACCACCTGGCAAATCAAAATGCATTCAAGATTGACTATGAGGTCCTAGAGATTTATGTCCAAGATACCTTTAAACTTAATGCCCTAAGAAGTTCACTGAAACACATTTATTCATCCATCAACTCACTCACATAGAACAGTTACAATTTATTTATGTCTAGCCCATGTTTTTTTTTTTCTTTCCAGGGTCATCCTTGAGTTTGTATCTGAGTTATTTCATCTGAAACCACCTTAGTTACTAGACTTTAAGCAATATTTCCCATCACAATACTAAGTACCCAAAGCTAGTTCCCACTAAGGTCTAGTGTGACCACAAGTAGGGCTTGTTTCCCCTGTCTCACGGATATCTGTTATTCCTGCTTTTCTATTGTCACTTCACTCTGCTTTCTGCTTGAATTTTTGAGACACCATTGTTGATCACTGCAGTAATCACCTTGAATTTTATCAATCCATCATAAAGGAACATCTTAGATCTTAAGGCAAACTTCTGTGCTCTTTCTTCCTGGCAATGTGGGATAGTTTTGGAGAAACTATACCAGATACAGCCATCATGTCATTCTGCCAAGTGTTCTCCTATATACAATGATCTTATTATAACTCTTTGGTCAATGTTCTTCTCCTCCAAACTTTCACAATCTCCTTATTACAAACTCCATCTGCCATGTGAGAAGATCATAGTTTTATCTATGCAAATATTGTCTAATGTTTCCAGCTCCAGTGACTAGCATTGTTCTCAGCACATTTTAACTATAAACACTTAATAACTTAATAATGGCTTGCTTCATTCATGAACCTCAGAGAAACTTTCCATGGTCTACTAATCACATACGAAAGATCAATCTCTCTACTTCCCCTTCCATTTGTTATCTCAAGATTATTGCAGTTGAATGAATTCTCTCTTCTGCTCTTTTAAGTTTTTGAGACAGGTTCTCAATCTGTACAGCCCAAACTGACCTTTAACTCAAGACAATCCTCTTGTCTCAGACTTACAATACTAATATGACTGGCAGGAGCCACCACATCCAGATAGTCTTCTTTAATTTTGTGAAAATGTTGCTTTACTAAGCATTTATTTCCCTTGTAGGCTTTCAGCTACTCATTCAGAGAGATTTCTATGTCTCTACATACAGTTTTCTCCATCAACATTTATATTCCTTCCTTTACTGCTTATTGGAAATGATTTGCTCCATTTCCTCACCACACCTCAGATTTTTTACTTTCTCAAAAAATGACACATATACTTAATAGTCAGTAGCTATTCTGTCACAAAACTGTGAATTGTGTAATTTGCAAAGTAAACGTTCAGCATTTAACTCTAATGTTACTAGACCTTTTCAGACTAACTTCTCTTCCATTTCTTTTTCTTTTTACTTTTCGAACAAAATATATGTTTATTAAGAACCTAGAAGATTATCAGTTACTCTGTGAAGCAATGATAAAATACTAGAAATGCATTATACACTTTTAGACACACACACACAAACACACACACACACACACACACACACACACACACACACAGTATCCAGATACACACCATTAGGATACAAAGGATGATTCTTAGAAGATATATACTATTTCTGTGAACTGAATTTGTAGAAAGAAATTAAGTTTACTGCATCAGAAAACAAACTCTGTAGTTAGACTTTATATATTTGAGTCCTAGCTCTGCCTCTTGTTGTATCTCCTTGTGAATGGTACTTAATAATTTAAACCTGTTATCTCAGTTGTTAAGAGGTACAGAAGGGAGGTGGCTGATAAGAACTAACACATAAACAGCTGTCACTACACGTCAACTATGTTCCAAGTACATCATATCCAAAAACACATTTTGAAAGCATAACCCAAAAAAGGATTTTTAAAAAGAAAGAAAAGAAAGAAAGAAGTATACAAAGCAACTGGTTAACAGAAGCCAAAGCAATATTCCCAAAGTCTAGAGCTGCTAACCATCATAGCTAGAATAAATGCTAAGAAGCATGTCTTTAGAACCTAAACTATCCAGCTCTGGGGGGGGGGGGAGGTTACTGGTTAGTTCATATTGTTGTTTCACCTATAGGGTTCCAGATCCCCCCAGCTCCCTGGATACTTCCTCCAGCTCCTCTATTGGGGGCCCTGTGATCCCTCCAATAGCTGACTGTGAGCTCCACGTCTGTGTTTGCTAGGTCCCGGCATAGTCTCACAAGAGACAGCTATATCCGGGTCCTTTCAGCAAAATCTTGCTAGTGTATGCAATGGTGTCAGCGTTTGGAGGCTAACACTCCCCCCCACCACCCCCACCCCCGCCAAGAGCTTGTGTCTCTAGTTGCATATGTATCAGAAGATGGCCTGGTCTGTCATCAGTGGAAAGAGAGGCCCATTGGTCGTGCAGACTTTATATGCCTTGGTACAGGGGAACGACAGGGCAAAGAGGTGGGAGTGGGTGGGGGGGGGAGTGGGTGTGGGAGGGTGTGAGGAACTTTTGGGATAGCATTGGAAATTTAAATGAAATAAATACCCAATGATAAAAAAAAAAAGAAAAAAAAAAAAAGAACCTAAACTATCAACAAGCCCTCTTATTTTGAAAATATTACTTCAAGCTTGTATTTCTCCTGATTTATGACAAATTCTCAGCCTGCAAGAGGTCATTATGGATAATGAGGAGATAAATGTAAGTCCTCTTCTATGGGTGGGTCACAATCTAAATCCCATGTAAGAAAGCCTGTCACTGGCTTGGTATAAGCAAAGCCACTTCTTTCATCAAAGAATTTGGGAACGGATATTTGGTTGACCCTTGGTTAAGACTGTTCTGTTCCCCAAGCTATTGGGTCCTATCACAAAGCAACACAATTCTGCATAGCTAGTAATTATGAACATTGAACCTTGAATTATAACAGTATTATTAACCCAATACTAAACATTACCCATGTGCAGGCATTGTGCTAAGAACTTACACACTTTGCCTTCGTTTCTTTGTTTGTGTTTGCACAGTAATGCAGGCCAGTTGACACAAGAGACAGTGGTGTATTGCTTATCAGTGAGAGCATGCACAGAGTACCTGGCTTCTGTTAATAGCTATACCACTTATAGAAGTGAGGACCATGACATTTGCTTTATATATCTCAGTATCTCAGCTTTGTCATCTTCAAATCAGTGATAAAATCAGTGCCTCCAGGGTATTTTTGATTTTAAGCATCTTCATGCCACACTGCTTAGCATTTTTATACTTCTCTTTATAACAATACCTTTGATTTTCAGATTATCCTTGCACATGGGAATGTGCTCATAGAAAGCCAGATAAGCAGTGCTGTTTAAGTCTCCTTAGGAACTGCTTTTACCCAACATTTGACTGGTGGAAGAGACAATGATGGGGAATTTACCGAATAGAGCTCATCTAGGATATGACTCGGGCTGAACCCATCCCTGAACTTACACATTTGCCTGAGATTTTTGTCCTCTTGGGTTTGACTTGCTTCTTCACACTTTCTGTTCGAAAGTGTTCCTAACAATCACTTGAATAATATATCTCCTTTTTGACAATCAATAGCCCAGCATCTTACCCAGGGTTCCTGTCATCCACTATTTAGAGCTGACCACTATATTCTATTAGGTCTCTCTGTGCCTCCAGCCTTCTGTGCACCATTTCCTTTAGCATAAAATCCTCATTATGGCACCTCAGGCCATCCACCATCCCATCCCAACTGTGTTCCTCAGTTCCAGCTACTCCTGCACTTTCCAGTGAATGCAACCTCCAAACAAACCAAAGAAAATGCTCTCTAAACATGTAAAAGTCCAACACTTTGAAAAAACCTTTCTCTCACAAGCTTTTTGCCTTTTGAAAAAACAGTAGCACGACTAAGTGGATATTAGCCAATACTCAAGATACAGTCCACAGAACTCAAAAAGCTGAAGTACCCAAGTAAGGATGCCTCAGTTCCACTTAGAAGAGAGAAGAAACCACTCACAAGTGGGGAGGGAGGAAGGGACCTGGGAGGGAAATAGATGGGGGAGCAGGGAATGGAAGGGAGGGGGAACCTTCTCTGGTACTGGGTGAGAGAAAAGGACTGAAGCCCTGAGGGCCAGCAGAGAGACTCCCAGGACTCAAAGAGAGGGATCTTAGAGGAAATGCCTGACAGTAGGGAAAGGGAACTTACAGAGCCCACCTTCAGCAGGAAGACAGGACATCAAGTGAGGGATGGGGCTGCCATCCCACAGTCACATCTCTGACCCATAATTGTTCCTATCTGAAAGAATTACAGGAATGGAAATGGAGAGGGGCCTGAGGAAAAGAAGGTCCAGTGACAGGCCCAAAGTGGGATCCAGCTCCCAAGACCTGACACTATTACTGAGGCTATGGGATGCTCACAAAAAGGGACCTAGCATGACTGCCCTCTGAAAGACCCAACAAGAAGCTGAAAGAATCAGATGCAGATATTTGCATCCAACCAATGGAGAGAAGCAGCTGTCCCCTGTTGTTGTATTAGGGAAGGCTGAAAGAAGCTGAGGAGAAGGGCTATCCTGTAGAAGGATGAGCAGTCTTAATCAAGCTGGACCCCTGAGATCTCTCAAACACTGGACCACCAAACAGGCAGCATACACCAGCTGATATGAGGCCCCCAACACACATACAGTACAGGCCTTCCAGGTCTGTGTTTATTCAGAGATGATGCACCTAACTCTCAGGAGAGTGAAGGCCCCAGGGAGTTTAGAGGTCAGGTGGGGTAGGGGTGGAGGCATCCATGTGGAGACAGAGTGGGGTGGGGAGGAGGTGTGGGATGTGGAGCAGTGGAAGGGTGGATGGGGGTAGGAATGGAATGTGGAGCTTAAAAAATAAATTAAAAACAAAATTAAATTTTAAAAACCCAGCAGCTTGTCTTCAAATTCATTTTAACATTCTAATGGTTGTTGCCTTTATTTTGACTATCTTGCCTTCCTCTTGCCCTCTTTCCTGGGACTCTCATAGTCCTTTACACATTGTAATTGCAGTGTTTTTCTTTTTTCTTTACCTTGTTTAATTTTTTTCCAGGAAGTGTACCTTTATCTAAAAACAAGGATGTTGTCCTTAGATTCTCAATCATCTTCATCCCCACAGAGTCCCATTATCCCCAGCAGATGCTCAGCAAATATCCTTGACAACCTATAAATCACCTGTTCAGTAATCAATGACTCCCAGTGTTGAGACATCCTTGTCATGGTAGTGTTACCTGAAAGAACAATTTTATTCCTCGGCTCTCCCTGTGTTCCACATTGCAGGTCACAAATTATCCAAATTGAATCACACAGAGAGACAATATCCAAAAATGTAATTTTGTATGTGTTTAATTGTCATTAGTAGACCTGCTTGCCAAATTTATTTGGACACTTTAAAGAAACCGAACATCAATTTAATTTGGTATAGTATAATTGGATTCTACAGGCTTAGCAATTTAAGAGTTACAGAGTTGAATAGCCAAAGCACATTTATAGAACAGTTTTATTATGGAAGGATGCTTGTGTTTCTTATTATCTCTACTGAGCGATGGATCAGAACATTCTTGATTTCAATACTGATAAGCACATGGTGCCACTAGCTGATAACCTCAAAACTCCCATCGTTTTTGGATTTAACAATGGCTCTGTGACTCTAAATACCATATGCTCATGCTTCTTGGAAGCCATTTCTTTAAAAAGTAAAATTAGGACTATCCTCAATGTGCCCTGCAGTCAGTCTCCACGGCTTGAAATGACTTTGTAGATTATTCAGTAACTGAGAGTTTGTGTTGAATCTTATATGCCTAAAATGAGAAACACATGCAATCTTTCATTACTTCCCCCTTGTTTATCACCTGCCTCCTTGAAATGTCACATAGCTCTTATTTGAAGCAGAATCTATCCAGAGGTCTACCCTCTTGGTATCCATCCAGGGTAGGCCACATACTGCTTATAAAACAGTAAATTAAAAAACACTAGTCTATTCTTCACATGAATAACTTGAACATTCTAATACTAAAATTTCAATGACGTATATCTTATTTTGGTGAGTGTAAAGTAAAATGTTGTTTTATTTATTTTTTGTTTTAATGAAGCTAGCTCTGAACAGCACTTAGTAAAATGTGGATTTTCTTACTTATACCCAATCCTCGTTATATTTGCCCTTTAAATTTTCTTCATTCAACATTTTATATCACTTAGTTTATGTCACCCTATAACAAACGTAATAACTTAAAACAATCACATGTTTCTTATAATTCTATGGTTTTACCTGGATAGTTTGTCTGATCCAAGCTAATGACTTTTCATGCTCTTGTAAACTCTAAGGTAGGCAAGCAACTCTGTTGATTTTAACATGATTTTCTCATATGTTCACATCTTACTTGGAATGGTAGACTTGACTCTGTTCTCCATACCCATGTCTCATATTTAGGTGTCATTTGTTCATATTAATAGAAAAGAGCAAAAGCTAAAGAGAATTGTGAGGCTCCTTGAAGTGTCAAGTTCTGAACAATGTGATAGTATTTCTACCATAGTCTGCTAGTTATTAGAAGCCCAGGCTCCGGGGCTGTGGAAAGCCCTCATGCTGAGAGGAGAGTAGCAGAGTGTAGATTCAAAAAGGTGTGAAGTCTTAGAGCCATCTTTAAAAGCATTCTTTATATCCCCCCCCCAGTTTCTCAAATGTGCTGTTGTTCCAAGATGTCTTCAGTCTCTACCTTTCCTGTTTTAAAATCTGTGTTTGAAATGGCAGTATTTGAGAAACATCCATAGAAAGATGAATTACTTATAACTCTAAATGTATCATCTGTCCAAATACTATTGAAGAACTACTCTACGTCCTCTATATCTGCAATACAAACTTTCCAAATATAAAGAATACCACGTATGCATAAAGAAGTATATAAAATTAACAGTCTGTATGCTAAAGGAGATGTTTAGTATTTTGTGTAACATAAATATGAGTGACTAAAAAATGATATAAGAGAATGCATATACATGTGTATTCATTGAGTACTTACTATGTATGATAGTCTTTGCACCCATCTTTAACTCATAAACTAATATCATGCTTATAATACAATTTTAAAATGAGAACAGTGAAACTTTAATGAGTTAGACAATAGGCCTCCAGTTGTTGGATGAAAGAGATGAATCCTGAGCTTTTGAGACAAACACAAGGCTACTTGCTGTCCAGCATGTGCTCTCATGGGTGCCTTTCCTTGACTTCATATTACTCTCCAGCAATGTTCTCTATCTTTGTTGCACCCTGAAGTCAGTTGTTTCAAAATATGTGGTCCTGTTCCTAAAGATACAATCCATGTATCTAATACGTACAATCTCGGCAATAGCAACATCACCCTCGCCTGATTGCAAATTCCCAGATTCCTTCCCAGTTCTGTTGGATTACATTATCCAGGAAACTCAGGAGTCTGAATTTTTAAAATCTGAATGGATACTTCTGATTCATTTGAAATCTTGAGCCTGGCTACTTATCACTATGTATGATATTCAACCCTGGGCATAAGCCCCGGTGACAGGAGACACCTGGGCTCTTTCTCAGGCTTACCTATCCAATATTTTCAAATAGCTCTCTGAGCAATTCTGATGCACTTAGGATTGAAAACTCACATCTTCATTCTAAGTAGACTTCATTATATACTTAATTATGTTTCAATATATATGCACTAGTAATTATAATGCAAGTTTTCTCAGAGAAAAGCATAACACATGCAAATTTTTATTCAGAAAAGAGTAGCTAGTATTAAAACAGAAGGATTTTTTTGTCAGTTTTTGACAAGAGTCAGTTACTTCAGGATTCCAGGATGACAGGATGATTGGTGGGTGCCTCATCTACAATTAATGAGGTATTATATCAGAGGGCTGCTGTGAGCAATACAATGAAGCCTTTCTCAGACCTGTGACCTGGAATGCACATCTCAGATGAAGCCAAAATGAAACTATTATCCTTTCTGTGGGGATGAATCACATGCTCAAGCATGACCAACTTCAAGATTAAACTCAGTACCTAAGGCACAGAGTACACATTGCTGCTTTCATGCCAAATAAGAAATCACATTCTAATTCTTCTCAAAATTGTCATTTTCAATTTCTGTTAGACCATCTGAGAAATACTGACCCATCGCTAATTGGCCCCTTAGGTCTGAGGGCTAGAACAGAAGGAATTAGGTTCAAGAAATATTTCTGTTGCCAGCTATCTGGAAACTTTTAAAAAATACCTCCCTTGGTAACTTTTATTGAGAGCTGTCCACAAAGGACAGAGAATCTATGGTTTGGAAAATATTTTTCAATTCAGCTGTTCTTTCAATCCAGATGCCTTCAGTTCCAATTTTCAAAGTAGCTCATAATCTAACAGTCACTTGTGGAGTTCTCCTTGAATAAAGTGTGAATCTAAAGATTATGGACGAATTAAAATAATCAGTGTATATCAGAACTTGCTGCTGGAACTGTGGTATGTAGACTAGCAGTATTGTCACTACCTAAAACTTCTTAGACACTCAGTCTTTGGCCCTAGCCAAGGTACACAGAGTCATTTTACTAGCATGTTGACAGGTCTGTATAATATTAAAGTTCCAAAAATATTGCCATAGAAAATATGGTTTAGCCATATTGATGTAGTTGAAAAAATAACACCATATAACGTAGATATTTTGAATATTGGAAATGGACCTAAACATGATCCCTCAATGGTCAAAGAGTTTAGAGATGACTGAATGTGACAAAGTGAATGATTATTTTAACTCAAACTACCTAGAAATCAAGTCTGGAAAGAGAATTAAGTGCCTGAAAAACAAAAGTGAAGGATTGGTGAACATGTTTCCAGCTAGTTAACATAAAAAGGTCTGGAATGTAAACAATCTAACAGAATTGACACAACCTTGGTAAATAAGTACACTTTTGTGATTTTCTTCAAAGAGTCATTGGCCACCCCTTTGCATGTGTATGGATGACAGACTGCTAACCAAAATGGTCTATCATACCTAAGGACAATTCTATGAAGAAAGGGGACAGCTGCAAAATGTCAACAGTATGTACAACAGCTGAGGACAGAAGCACTGGTCATAAAAACACTTGTGAATGGCACCAGTAATATTGATATAGTCTGCTTGTTGAAACCGTAAACCCCAAGACTATGGTATAAAAAGATGTGGTACTTGGGTGCCCTCTAGCTCATGTTGAAATTACATTCCCATCATAAGATAGGAAGGTAAAGCCAGGTGTAACCTTTAAGAGATGATTAGGGCTGGATTAATAGATTAGTGAGTTAAAAAAAAAATCTGGCTCCAAACTGGTTAAAACAAGTTTGGCTAGATGCTAGTCCAATATTAGTCTCTCACTATGGAATTCTCTATATTGCCTTAATCATCATGCCAGAAATATGAGCTTCTTTTCTTTATAACGTGGTTACAAAATTTAGTTAAAAGCATCTGGAAAGAGACTAAGAGAGTTTCTTTACAAAAGATGCTCCAGAAAGCACTTTTATATGCCCTTATCTGCCATTCTAGGATATAATAACATTAAGACCATCACCAGAAAATGAACATGCTGTTATTCTAAACATGAACTATGCATGATGATGATTTTTTTATTGTTTAAAACTCATCCAACTTATAAGACATATTACAGAAGCCAAAATGGACCTAGATAAAACATTGAGAAAATAGATGCCAGACAGGTATAACAGTAGCAGAATATTTTATGTATTCAATGATAATGTTGTTGGGAACAAGCAAAAGAAACTTGTCCTAAGTATTGCCATTTTGTTCCAAAACATAATAGCTGTTCCTAACCACAGTTTCCACGATGCCATTTGTTCTCCAAAACGTAATGACTTTTCCTAACTGAAATGGAAAAAATGAATTTGATTGATTGGTTTGTAAATTCTACATTCCGTGTCAGTTGACACAGATCAACCACATAAAGAAAGCCCTTAACCCTAAATCGTGATTGGTGGAAAAATGTAACAATAACTTGGCATAAAAGGTTTATGGTTTGTAAGTCTAAATCCTCTGTAGCACTCTGGCTCAGTGTCCCATTTCAGCTCCCAAGTCTGTTCTGCAGTCCTGATCCATTAGTAGTAACTTGGTTACAACAATTCTTTGTCATCTGCATTGACCTTATGTTTGAATTGTGTTGGATCTAAGCAAACTCCATAACAAAGTTATAACTCATCTTCTAAAAAATGTTTGTTAGAGAAGGTAAAATTGAACCTAGATATTAAACCCAGGCATCTTTTCGAATTCAACTACTGCCTTTTACTTCCCTCAGGAAGTTCACCTGTTCTCTGCCTGAACATGGAATTATTATGAAGACCATCCTACATACCTGGATGCAAAGCTAGGAATAGACTGAGGTTGACCAGTCAAGTCGTTACATCTTCATACATGGGATAAGGTCTAGCATGAGAACTTGTCCAAAATTGAGCCAAAATCTAATAAACATATTTGGATATTTGGATATTGGATTCTCATTCTTCCTTGATGTTATTGAACCCAAGAATAGAATCCAAGAATGTAAGCAGATGAGGAGGCAGGGGAAGGAAAGAGAAACTGAGGTCTGAGTGTGCAAAGCATGAAGCCTCATATGAAAGCTAACATTTTAATGTCATTTTTTTCACCCCAAGGTAATCAACATGAGGTTCTACTTCTCACAGTTAAGTTTGTTCTAGGGTTTAACACTTGTTTTTGTTTTTGTTTTTTCATTTTTATATTGCTTATGCTCTTTGTTGTGGGATTAGCATAATGAATTTTTAGTTCCCTTTCTTATTTTTCTGAACCTTACTTTTTCCACCATAGAAATCCTAAGTATTTTTCCCCTTCTATTTTGGATGGCAGGGTGGGGGACAGCTGAGGTGGCTGTGATTATATTCTATGTTCATATCACTTTCTGCATAAATCAAATTGAAAATGATTTCTCACCATTTATGTAAAAGCCAGATGCTCCTTCTGAGCCCACAAACTTCACAGTGGATGAAAATAAGGGGAAAATGAATATGGTTTAGGGAAAGGTGATATCTTTTAGTCCTTAATGTATCAATTTATTTCTTGACTTTGAAAGGTAAAATAACATTTTAAAGAAAATATTCTTAACAGGCAACTCTATTAGGCTGTATCTTATTTTCAAATTATGACAGAAAAATTTTTACAAATAAACTGAAAATAGATTAACTTTGAGAAACAGCAAGAGTGAACTACTGAACGAAACCGTTTAGTATTTCAAGACACATCAAAACGTGGCAATTCATCACCACTGTCAAAACGTATAAATGCAGTACGAAATTCCTAAGGGGTAAACAGTGAAAATACAAATCTGAATTTTCAAAGATTCCTAAAACGGAACTTAGGGCGCATGATAGGCCTAACACATGTGTGTAGTTCTGATCTTGAGGCAAATCTTCAGATTCATTGAGGAATAAAACCTACTTGGTTATATGAATTCACCTAACATTTTTCTTTATTTCATATTATGCTGATAATAATGACTTCTATCAATTGAGGGCTCACTATACAGAGCTGCATAATTAAATCTGAAACCTTCCTTGGTAGTGAAAAACACGGTGCTAAGATGTTTAAACATTACTCAACGGTTTATGATAAACTGGGAATCTTGCCTTAATCATCTCTAAGTCAGCAAGCAGCCTGGGCACTTAGCTTCTTTGCACTGGCCATCTTAGATTTGTTTTCCTTCCCTCTCCATTGCCACACACCTCATCACTAATAATCAGATTTCTTAAAAGCTTGGCAGAATACATAAAATACATAAAATGAGGGTAGAATGGTAATTTTGGCTCCTAGTTTCAAAGGTTAGTTTACCATAGGAAGTAGGCTGTGGGCAAGCAAAGCCACTCATACATGGTGACCAGAGAAGAGGGAGGGAGTAGGGATAATGAATATATTTACATATACATTCTTTTTTATGTTTTTAAGTCTACCTGGGTCACCAGACAAGATTATGGGATAATGCTTCCTCCATTTAGAGGGCCAACATGCTGGGAGACTCTTCTCCCTAGAAGCATCCTCACAGACATACTTACAAAGTATGTTTTACTAATTTCCCTGACAATGCTTCTTAATATAATAAAGTTGGACTATCAACATTAAACATTGCATTTCATACTTGAAATACCTTTGGATTGTTGCAGTGAAGGTTTTTTAAAAAATTTATTTATTATGTTTATATGAGTACACTGTCGCTGTTTTCAAACACACGAGTAGAGTGCATCAGATTCTATTATAGATGGTTGTGAGCCACCATATGGTTGCTGGGAATTGAACTCAGGACCTCTAGAAGAGCAGTCAGTGCTCTTAACCACTGAGCCATCTCTCCAGCCCTTGCAGTGAAGATTTTAGTACTTACCTTTAAGAACCTTTCCATTTGGAGTGTCTGGGAACTGATGATCAACACTGACAATCAAAGAAACCTGACTGTTCCTTTCCTCTTTCATGTCTGCAAAAACCAATTCATTCTGCAGTTTGAAGAGGACCAGAGAAGCCTTCTCTAGCTAATATTGCTTGTTACAGAATTCATTAAGAGTTGGCTTTCACTCAATGGGAATACAGTTTACTGTGGTCTTCAACATTTCATCCAGCTGCCTTCATTCTGTTTCCTCAAATATAAACTACACGGCACAAGAACTGTACTTAACAACACTGACATACTACTTTCCTTAGTTGATGTTCCAGACTTACACTGAACACTTATCTTTTCAGAGTTGTTCGGCTACATCTACCATTTTATATGTGGTATCAATAGTTGAGAGACTCCTATCATTATATATGAAAGACTTTACAAATCAAGATAAAATTCCCCATATCCAAGAGTCCTAGTTAGCTTTAACTGTCAACTTGATGTAGTCTAGAGTTACATGAGAAGGAAGTTTCAGGTAGGGGATTATCTAAATATGTTTGGCCCATTGATCATCATGTAAGAATGCCCAGACCACCATGGGTGATACCATTCTCTAGGTATATGTTCCTGAGCTGTATAAATAAACTTGGTAAACAAGAGTCTACAAGTGAGCCAGAAAATAGTGCTGTTCCATCATTCCTCCTTCAAGTTCTTGCCCTGATACTCTCAATAATAGGTTGTAACCTGGAAAGAGGAGTCAAATAGCCCAATTGTTTTGGTCATGGTGTCTGTTATAATGATAGAAATCAAACCAGTACATTCACTTTTAAAGCAGGATAAAAACAGGAATTTGAAAATCTACAGTGCAAAGGTAATTTATTAGACTTTATAAATCAAATTTAACCCAAGACATGTTAATGTTATTTTCAAAGCTCAGTTCTTTGGGTTTAGTTGGTTCTACAAGGTTTATATAACTAATTACGGTGCATTTATTTTCTGGTCTTCCAGAATAGTTTCATTAATGAGAGTGATTGCTATAGAAAAATAGCCATTTCTGCCAATCAGCTATGAAATATGAAATAATTAAAGAGTTAAAGAACTCTAGAAATTAGCTAGTATTAGACTATATAGGCCTCGACTTGTCCTTGATATTATGAAAATGGGATAAATGCCCTCACTGTATATATAAAGAATAGGTTCACAAAGAGTATCATCTTAAAACTTTCAGCATCATGTTTGTTTTTCTAATTTATCATGCAAATCTCTGGTTTGGGAACATTTATTTCTTTCGTTCAACAACACAAGCCTTTGCTTACATTCAGGCAATTGCTCTTATTTGATTTTTCCTTTCTCTCAATTGGTATTTTCTTCAACTTGGATCATACCAGCCCTGAAAGCAGTTTTTGTCATCCATGGGTCACACCTGTGATGGGGAAAGAATAAGGGAGAAAGCAGGTATGAGACAGTTACCTAAAATACTATTATCTCCTTCTTTCAAATCTATACTAGGAATCCAAGTTCTGAAAAAAAACACATATCTAGAAGACCTTAATTATCCCTCCCTTCTCCCTCTCAGTCTCCTTTCCTCTCTTCCTTCTTTTCTTTCTCTTGTGATACTGGGAATTGAATCCTGACTCTCACATGAACTAGCCAGTACTCTATCCCCAATGAAACCACAGCCTTCTTTTTACCTTATTTATTCATTTAGAAATGGAGTCTCACTTTGTTGCTCAGACTGGCTTTGAACCTACTCTATAGCCCAGCCAGTCCTTGAATTTACAATCTATACCTATTCTACAAGACTGATTGACTATTTAGAACTACCTGATTGTAGAGAGTTGAGATGTTGCAGATTCACAGCCAAAATATCTTCAGTCTTCTTTCAAAGCCATCATTATCTCCCTCCATATGTGATCTTACAATCTGGTAAAATACTTTGGAGTGGGCTAAAAGACCACTGACCCTCAAAACAAAGAAATATCTTAGGACTTACCCAGTGCATTCTGTATATCATTCACTGCCACACTGCAATGGTCTTAAGCTGGAGAGTAGAGACAGCATAAATGACCTTGTCCATTTACACAACGGAATACTATCCAGCTGTAGGAAATTATGAAATTTGGAGGTAAATTGAATGAAATTAGAACATATTATATTGACTGGGGTGACCCAACAGTCATATATAATTCTTATTTTTAGTTCTTAGCACCAAATTCTTAGACATGAACATAAAACCTAGAAACAGAAATGAGAAAGAGTCAGGCTGGAGGATGATCCTTAGAGTGAGGAGCCATGGGATATAGGTGCTATAATGTGGAAAATTGGCAAAGGAGGTGGGAGGGCGGGGGGAGTTTTGCTGTGGAGGGAGAAGAGAGGAAAATATAAAAGAAGTGGGAAGTAGGGGGAACAAATAATTTCATACTGATTAAATTTAAAAGGTGAATTGTCTTTTAGTCCACATTTCCTCTACTCACATGTAAGTAAAATCTGGTTTCATAATTGAAGGGAGATAGTGCAAGCAACCTGCAGTCCAGAAAGAATCACAATGTTTTTTCTAAGCTAAGCCAATTTTGCTTATGGTCCAAACTCTGTATATAATGGCTTTCTGCAAAATATAAGATAGCTAAAAGTAAAATGTGTGTGTGTACATGTGTATGTGTGGTGGGTGAGGAGACTCCCTCCCCTTTACCATACTGTAAATAAATACACTTTCCTTCACCAAACATTTTCCTTATTTCTTAAACAGAAGCAGCAGGTTTATGGTCTAAGTGAGGAAACTGTCCTCTAAAGGGAGAGTTTTTATGACAGTTTTTTCAGTACAACTCATTGCTGGTGATAAAAGGTGAAAATTACTTCCCCCAGCTGTGCTTATTTGATTATTTCTTTTTCTTTCATAGTGCTCCTCAGAGTTCAAAGATACATTTCTGATCCCCCAAGTTAGCAAACTTTTCTGTTACATAGTCCGGTTCCCTAAGTGCATACAATTGTTGACTCAAAACCATTTTATTACTTATCTGTCCTTTAATATTGGGCCTGAATGAATGGATTAGGAAATCTGCAAACTGGATAATTAGCCGAGGCAAATATTCCTCACAAAATTGCATCATCACCACACTGTGCTCTCAGCTCACCAATTCACTGGACCAAATGTTAAATGAAATTGGCAAGAGCCAGTATTCAGTCCACAAATATGCAGGGTGGTGGGATCTGGCTGGTAATGGACACCTTCTTTAGCTACCTTCTCTAAAAGAGCAAACACTCTTCCTACTCCATTTCCTGCCCAGACTACCAGAAGCCACAACTTGCAGGAGATATTTCTGAAAGTATTAACATTGATCAAGTTTATAGCCCAGGCATTGGTGTTTGTTTGTTTGTGTGTTTGTTTTTGTACAGGAAATATCTAGATCTATTAGGAATCCTTTGAGTTAGAAGTTTTACATTTTAAATTATTCTTATAGTTGTTATTTTAAACTACTGTCCATGCATTCCTGGCAATATTATTTACTATTAGTCAATTAGCTTTATAGGAATTTTACTATGTGTAATGCTCCATAGTAGAGAATAATAAAAGACTTGAGATGGAGACCAAGGTAAGAGAATTGTAAATTCAAGGATTGGCTGGGCTATAGAATAGGTTCAAGAGGTCTGAGCAACAAAATGAGACTCCATTTCTAAATGAATAAATAAAGTAAAAAAGAAAGCTGGGGTTTCATTTGGGGATAGAGTACTGGATAGCTTATGTAAGAGTCAGGGTTCAATCTCCAGTACCACAAAGGAAAGGAAAGGAGGAAGGGAGGAAGGGAGATTAAAAGGGAGAGAGGAGGGATAATTAGGGTAAATGGAACATGCTGGACTGAGCCCAACAGGTATTAGATGCCACCCATTAAGGGTCTACTAGGCATGCAATTAAACTCTGCAGCAATCTGAAGCTCAATGGATGAGAAGATTTTAAGGGAAGAAGGTCCTTCTTATGTAGTCTGCATCTATTAGAGTCACTGACAAATGGCATCCTTTCCATTCATTGCTTAATGGATGTGAGAACACTAAAATACAAGCCAGAAGAGAGTAGCTGCAACACCTTAGACTGAGGATCATGAGTAACAGGACAGGATAATTCATAAGGAGTACTCAAGGCTTTGAGATACACTATACTAAGCCTAAGATGAGAGAAGACTTCCTGTGTGCAAGTTGTAGCAACAAACACTCCAGTGAAGAGGAGTGTACATGGAGCTCTGAAACAATGTTATCTCCAGAAAGTAGAGAATTGTTTTTAAAAGTAGGAAAAATAGTGGTGAAGCTATGCTGTTTCCATGGATTAACTGTCAGTTACTCTATAACAAGGCTACATGGTGGTCAGAGTTACTGGCCTTGCAGTGCTCGTGAGCAGAGAAGCTGAGAAATGGTACTCTTCTGTTCTGTATTGCAGGACTAGACTGGCAGAGACAGGTTGGAATGCAGCCATGTATACACACGGTCTGGATTGATAACCACTAGAGTGGATCGTGAGGTCTAAGGCCTTGCAGGCTTGACCCAAGAATCACTGACCTGAAATCATTTAGTATACCTGACGTTCTGCTGAACTATGGGGTTTATTGAACCTATGTCTAAGGCTGAAAATCAAAAGGTGCCATAGCTGTCTGTAGAAAAGAAATATTTCTCCAATTATATGATATTGGTGGCTGGTTTGAGTCAACATGGAAGATAAAAGTTAATACATTCAAGAAGAAATAGGCCATCAGAGTTAGAGACAAGGTCCTTGGGACTGAGCTGATCACTAGAACATTCTCTGGATTTGAGCTAGTATAGAAAAACAGGTCTGGAGAGATGGCAGAGGTTAAAACCACATACCACTATTGGGGAGGACCTGAGTTCAGTTCCTAGGACCCATTTCAGGCAGCTCACAGTCTGTAACTCTAGATGCAAAGAATCTGACATCCTCTTCTAGTCCTCACATGTACCAACACAAAACTACATATATATGGGCCTGTGCAAGCTCATGCATGTGTGCACACACATTAAAATACTTCTTTCTAAAAGAACACGATTAGGACAAACTAAAGAGACATGACAAGGAAATGAAGTAAATGTCTCACCTCTGGGCTTTGGTTTAAATCTCTCACTGGTTATGAGGTAGGAGTTTCAAGAGCTGACCTATTCTCCATTCTATGAGATGTTTTAAATAAGTGTCACAGTGGGTAATAACCTCACTATAGGCCACAATGCTTATGACCTTTAAGCATAATCCTACTGCTTTCTCATCTATAAACCTGTGTTTTTCTGAGAAAATTTCACAAACAAAATTCCAGACCATATTTACAGTCAAAACGAGGATCTTGACTTCCCCTCTGTATAATGAGGATTACTCTGAACTTTAGTTACCTGTTTCATCCTTTCTACATTTCTTTCTTATCTGCAAACATGCATGAAGTACCTCATAAACCACTTTTTAATCTCACTAAGAAAAAGATTTGGGGTAATATTTCCCAGTACCCCCTTATTTCATCATCTGACCTTGTAAATAGGTTACATGTATCCTGTAAGGAATGCAACTCCAAAAGCTGCCCAAACCATACGTGTTTGCTTTTTTTTTTTTTTTTTTTTTTAACAAACTCTGGCATGATTCTTTCCTAAGAAGTTCTACTTTCTCTTTAATTTTTCAGATCCTAACAAAATTATACTATTCTTCTTTCCCTCTCCTCCCTCCAAAGCCTCCCGTACACACCTCTTTGCTCTCTTTCAAACCCATGCCCTCTTGTTTTATTTTTTTCTTTAATTGTTGCATGCATATAGGTATAAGGATTTACATATATATTCCAAAATACAACTTTCTCCATCTGTATAATGTTACATGTAAGTGTGTTTATCAAGGCTGACTGTTTGGTACTGGATAACCAGTCAGTGTGTTCTTCTCTGGAGAAGTCTACTTTCCCCACTCTCTGCATTCCTTCATTGCCTGAAGTTCTTTGTGTAGGGTTGATTATTTGTGGGCTTCCCCATCTACCTTGTCTCAAGTGCATGCATATGTGTAACTCGTTGCCTCCTTTTACAATGAAGAACATGCCCTTCTCTTTAGTAAACCCACACTTTACCCTCTGAAAATCTTTATGGCATAAATCAAGGTCACGGCTTTAGCTGAGAACAAGTCCACTTAGGCTTCCCACACTGCCAATGTTGAACTGAAACTCCTTTAACTAGTGTGACCTGATGAACCCATCACTATATATTTAAGGCACAGTGAATTTGGTCCTGAAGAGCATTGTTTGAATAGTAGAGGTTTCAGCCCCCTTAGAATACTCCAAAGGATACCTATGGGGGAAGAGGCACATGAGGACAAGTGAGCTGATGCCACATCGACACCAGAAGCGTTATGCTGTGTGCAGAGGTTAAATATACAAGCCAGATGCTGGCATGGTGGGAAAACTCCAAATGTAAGTATTATTTGTTCAATATTAAATAAGGTACAAGTAACACAAGCCCAATTTTCAAAGGAAGAAATATACTGATCAATGAAATAGTAAAAGGTTTATAATATAATAGAGAAATGTGAACAATAAATTTTAATAGGCATGTAGCATTAGAGTATTATAAAGCAAAATAAGCCTGTGGTGAACAGAAGACTATGGTGGGAGAGTATGACTTTTGGAAAGACAGAGAAGTCTCCATTGAAGGACCTGAAACCTAAGCAGAGCCCTGAGCTGCATTAAAGAGAGTTATAATAAATGTACAGAAGAGGATTCTAACAAGAATGTAAGATGAAAGTTCAAAGACCTAACAAAGGGATGAGATGGGATGGTATAGAACTGCAAGGCCAGAGAGGCTAAGGCAAAATGAAGCAAATTTCCTCATCCACTATCCAAAGCTGGCACCCAGGGGTCAAAGTAAAGAACCAATGCACACGTACTGAAGTTTTGAGAGTAAGTTCAAGCTCAGAATAGACTGTGAAGGGGAAAAAAGCACTATTTTGAGAAGTAATCC
This sequence comes from Mus caroli, assembly GCF_978045245.1. Lineage (NCBI taxonomy): Eukaryota > Metazoa > Chordata > Mammalia > Rodentia > Muridae > Mus > Mus caroli. Next base: position 40,842,664 of record NW_028227257.1, on the reverse strand, counting down.
TCAGAAAAGAGAAAATGCAGAGTCACAAAATCAAGTTCTCTAGCGAAATCATAGCTTAGGAGAGCCAAGAATTCTATAGTATAAGTTTGACACATGAGAGACTTTCCAACACAAAGCTAACTTTTAAAAACACAGTCAAATCAGCCTTAAATTGTAAACTAAACGCCTGATAATTTAAAATACAGAGCAGGAATAAAGCATAAAGCAGTGCATGGAAAGAGCAGCTAGATCACAGAGCTGGACAGAAGCAGTGCAGAGAGGAAAACTCTGTCTTCACTGTCTACTTGGGTTGCTTTAACTTACAGTCGTTTAAGATTTGAAAACAATCATAAAATAGACTTTTGTATAAAACTGTAGGTACAGAGTGCCATGCATCTGTGATGTTAAAGCATGTGTTAGACATGAATAAAAAGACCATGCAATAAGCCACCATTCTTCAGTAATTAAACAAATTAAAAAAAAAGAGTGCCTTAGAAACAGCATGGATGAGTTGCCAATTATGGACTGTTTAAACACCACTAGTGCTGGGGAGAACATAGTGCACATATGATTGGGTTACACACTCTGAACTGAACCTTTGCCACTACGAACTAAGGTATTTGTCATATAGTATTAAAGCATATTATAAGAGTTGATGATGTCAAAGGACCACAGCCACCACAATTTAAAAGCAGTCTTGTCAGTTTGTCAATACAACACCACCGTATGTCCATCTGTTGCGCCCTTGAATGCATCTACAGAAACTTTCAAATGGAAAAAAAAAAGAAAAGAAAAGAAAGAGAAAAAAATAAATAGAAAAGAAACTCTAGCTTGTTCAAAGTATATGATTTGTATAAAAGGAATAAGAAGCATACTGCCGACAGAGATGCAAACACAAGTGAGTCAGGGCACAGGGAGTACACTTCTCACACTGTTTTCTGAGAAAGCCACTTTGTCATTGCTGACACTAGATGAAGTTGCAGCATTCATCTCTAGATACTTAGGTTAGTTGTGATAATAATTCTGCAATAAAGTAAGGCTTTTCTCATCCAGGGATGTGTAGTCTAGCATTGCTTTTATTTCTATAAATAATCTCAGTAAACGTGTCACTCCAAGCACTAGGAATGTGGGTGTGTAGGGTGAGGCTGCACTGCCAACCTGTTGTGGTCTCTCATGTGCATAGTGTAGGTGAGTGTTCAACATTGTATAGAAGTGCTCTTTTATTCTTGCCCCAAGTTCATTAACAGCATACTCTTTATTAGCTGCACTTCCTCTAGACTTATAACTTGCCTTAGCCTCTGGAAAAGAATCCACATTGTTCAGAGCATCAAGACAAAAAGTTGAAATGATAAAGTCCTTGTCACCAACAAGCCACAGGTTCAACATTTTGGAAACCTTCAACTTCAACTCTGTTCATAAATATTTCTTTCAACAGTTGTAACAACCCGGCACTTTTCCCTGTAGGGGCAGAGAAGCCTCAGTGGTACTTTTTCCATCTCCATTTCCAGATGTTTTCTCCTTGTTCTTTTTTATTTTTTCTTTTTTGTCTCCAGTTTCTTCAGTTGGGGTGCAGCGATGATGCATGTGTACTTTCTTTTCCAACCTTACAGACTCCTCCTATTCCCGGGGGTCCCAAGCTCAAAATCTTTTCTTCTGCCCTATTAGGTGAGGTTGTTTTGTGCATTATAACTGAGATCACTTTGTCACATAATTCATTCTATCTAGACTTTCTCCATCTTCTAAATGATTTTTACATTTGCATATATTAATACTTATTTTTCATGCTGTAAGTTTCTATGGATTTTTAATATTTTTGTAACTTCATGAACCTACCATTATAAAACAAAGGAATCCTGTTGCCTAAAAGATCCTTATTGATCACTTCAACAATTTCCTCCACATTTTTCAGCCCTGACAACCATTGATACTTCTATTATTGCTGTTATACTGGCTTTCCCAAAACACTATGTAGTTGAAGCTATGCAACGTGTAGTCTTTTTGCTAGCTTTCCTAATTATGAATATACATTTTAATTCCACTCACGCCTTTGTGTGCCTTCATTGCTCTCTTCTTATCACTAAATAATATTCTCTGGTAGAAATAATCTACAGATTATTTATTTATTTACGTGTTAAAACACATTTTAATTGCTTATAGACATTGGTGATTTAATGTTCACAATGGTGTTGCAAACTTTATATTTTTATTGGGTTATTATGTTGAAATCATATAGGTAACTAGGACCTAGGAGCAAGATAGCTGAATCACTTGGAAAGAATATGCTTAATGCCAAAAGCAGCTGCTGATCTGTGATGGAAGTACCTATGCCATTTGTATTTCCAGCAACAATGGATGAGCAATCTTATTCTTCCACATTCTTGTCAGTAATTAGTGTCAGATCATTGGAGTTTTGTCTTTATAAAGCAATTCACATTAGGTGTAGAGTGATATTTCAGCTCTGTTTTAATTTGAAATTCCCTAGCTACAAATTATGTAGAGAATGTCATGTGCTAACTTGCCATTCTCTGTGACAAAGTGTCTCTTTGGGTAATTTGCCCATTTAAATACATTTTGGGCTTTATGAGTTTTCTCAGTTCTTTACACATTATGCCTAAGTTCATTAACAGATATGGTTTTGCAGAAGTTTTCCCCACTCCATGGCTTACGCTTCCATTTTTTTTTTGCATAGCAGAAGTTGTAGCTTATTGATACATTCCAGAATATTAATATTTTTCATGTAATATGTTATTTGTAATTTCTTCAAAATGTATCACAAAATTTAATAGTCATATGCATTTTCTCCTTGACCTATTAATTACTAAGTTACTGTAATGAAGTTTCTAACACAAATAGATTTTCCCCCTCACTTCCTTAGTCTCCTTTGACACTTTATTCTCCAATAAATATACATCAGAATTGTTGTATGTGCATATATTTTCAGATAAGGGATCCCCTTTCCTTTTTTTTATATATTTTTTTTAATTTCATATTTTCCTCAATTACATTTCCAATGCTATCCCAAAAGTCCCCCATACCCTCCCCCCCTCACTTCCCTACACACCCATTCCCATTTTTTGGCCCTGGCGTTCCCCTGTACTGGGGCATATAAAGTTTGCGTGTCCAATGGGCCTCTCTTTCCAGTGATGGCCAACTAGGCCATCTTTTGATACATATGCAGCTAGAGTCAAGAGCTCCAGGGTACTGGTTAGTTCATAATGTTGTTGCACCTACAGGGTTGCAGGGCTGGAGAGATTGCTCAGCCGTTAAAGGCTAGGCTCACAACCAAAAATAAAAGGGATCCCCTTTCCTTATGTAACATATATCTTTATACTTTTCTAGTTTTCTCTAGATTACCAGTATCATGGCAAACACCTTTCTTCATCTTTTCAATTTTTAAAATTTTAATATTTTCTAAATATTAATGTTACTATTCTCATATAAATCTATCACACAGGTACACAGGTCTTGTTAATTTTTTATATGTTTCAAAAACTGGGTTTTTTGTTTATTTTTTATATGTTTATACATTTTAAATTTGTTTTTGTATATATTTTGTTAATTTTTATATATGTTTAAATTGAATGCTTTTTTGTTGGCTCATACTGATAACTGCTTCAGGTGGACTAGATGACGGTCACATACAAAGCACAAACCTAGACATTAGAAATGACTGTGGCTCATGTGTTTGCTACTCAAATTTGTCTAAAGTTAATGTTACATTGAATTAATATTTGCCATATGTCAACTCAGTTAACTTTGCAGGTCATATAAAACACTATTCTAGTTTAAATGTATAATTATTGATCCTTTTAAATAAAATTCACACTTAAAATTCTTCAATAGTACTGAAAGCCTTTGGAATATAACTTAAATTGTTCAATTGTAATAGCAGTTGAATCATATTATCAATAAAATTATAGAGTGAATATCTTGCATATTATATGGTTGCATCACCTGTCAATTAAAACACCTATGCCTATTGCTTAGGCAGGAAATAGAGATGAGACATTTGGGAGGAGAAAGAATTCTAGAAGAGAGAAGGCAGGAGGGTCACCAAAAAGAGGTGACCATCAGCCTTTGATCCTGGGAGCATGGGGTCTCAGAGAAAAAGCCAGGTTTAATTATAAAATAAAATTGTTTTTTTCAAAAGCAAGTTATGGAAGGCTGCTTTATATTTAATTGATTTTTTCTTCCTTTTATATCAGCATATACTAATTGTACAGAATATCCTGTTTCATCATGACATTTCATACATATAACTGATCTTGGTTGTCAATTTGACACATATGGAAAAAGGGAATCTCATTTGAGGAATTACCTTCATCAGCCATTACATGAATCTTTGTTTATGTCTATGGCCATGCTTTTGATAATCAGTTGATGTAGAAAGACCCAAGCCAAAGTGAACTGTACCATCTCTAGACTGATGAACCTGGATGTATACAAAATGTAGCAGAGCAAGCAAACCAGTAATCAGTGTAGCACCATGCTCATTTTTTCTGGCACTTCCTCAACAGCTTCCAGTGTCACCCTTCACCCAATCCATATGGTGGTTTGTGACCTGTTAGCCAACCTAAATTTATCCACCCTAAATTGTATTTGGTCAGTATCTTATTACAATAGAAAAACACTTTGACATATCTTCACTGAAACTGTTTCCCATATTCATTCCCTCTTATTCTCTGGTCTCAAACTTCTTCCCAAATCTCTCATATGCTCATATCTTTTAACTTTTTGGTCTAGACATATGAGACAAAATGTATAATTTCTTTCTGTGTATGATTTCTTTTTCTTAACACAGTTATCGTTAGGAACATCATATTTTTACATGTGACATTTTGTTCCTCTTTATGCTTCAATAATACTCCATTGTTATGCATAAATATATGTATATATGATACATGTATAGACACATATTATATAATGTACACCAAATATTTTCTTCATTTATAATTAAATTTTTTCCCAAAAATTTCTTGGTTATTACTTGGCCAGAACTTTGAAGATAGTTTATTTTCTGGCAAAGCAAGTTGGAGTCTATATTCACCTGACAAAGAGGTTGTTGATTCTGGGAAAACCCCAGGTGTGCACTAGACAAAGAGGGCCTTGAATCAATAAATTTCCAACTCATAAAGAACTTTGAAAGAACTCTGACAAAGGTACAATGGAATAGAGGGACTGTACAATATCTCAGATTTTGAAAAGAGTTGAACACAACAGCCTCAAATTCATCAGCAAGAAACAACAGCTCAGAAACCTGAGGACTACAGAAAAGGATTTGGGAGTCCTAAAGCTGGGTAATCAATGTGTCATCCCTCCACATGCCTGTCCCACAAGAAGGGAGATCCTTCATATCTCTGGGAAGACTTGAGGCAGAACATAAAGTGTGATGTAGCATCTTGATCATGGCAAGTGGTTCAAAGCACAGAAATTAGGGAGATAAAATCTGAAAGGTAAATTAGATAAAGGAGTCTGAAGCTGAGAGATTCTGAACATCTCCTGACCCTGGCCATAGAAGATAGAAGCTATATGAATCACAGGTCATTTGTGAGAGAATTTGGTGCACTATCTTGACAGATAGAAATAAAATAAACACAGTAGCTGGGCTCTTCTTCAACCAAGCAGCATTGGATAAGAACATAATACCTTTTTCATTGTAGTGCTCATTTGTGTTTATATATTTTTATGATTTTTTAAAATTCTTATGTTCTCTTTTAATTTTTATCTTATCACATAATCATAGCTAGCATCACTTGTCAATTTGACATAGCTTGCAAGAGAGAGTCTCTATTGAGGAATTGTCTCCATCTCATTGACATGCAAGTATATCTGTGGGGTATTTCTTTATTGCTAATTGATGAAGGCAGGCAAGATCATACTGGCCTGAGATGTATAATAAAGGTAGCTGAACAAACTAGGGAAATCAATTCAGTTAGCAGTATTTCCCCATCTTCTCTGCTTCATTTCTTGCCTCTAGGTTACTGCCTCCTTGAGTTCCCTCCCTGATTTCTTTCAGTGATGGATTATGATATGCAGGTTGGAAGATGAAATAAACCCTTTCCTGTTTAGTGTCATGGTGTTTATGACAGAAACCAAAAAGAAAACAGAATATACATATTTACTTTTAAGTTTTAAGATTTTCAAAGTTTTCTTAGTAGGCATACTTTCATAATGTAAATCTCAATTGATATCTTATAGATGCTCTTACATTTTTTCTTTTCTTCAAAATTTTCTCTAATGTTTATCTTATTTTTTACTTTGAAACAGGGTTTCTCTGTGTAACCCTGGCTGTTCTGGAACTCATTCTGTAGATCAGGCTGGCCTTGAACTCAGAAATCCACCTACCTCTGCCTGCCAAGTACTGGGATTAAAGGCATGCGCCACCATGCCCCGCTGTTTTTCTTATTTTTACCCAGATTCTTTTCTTCTATTCCTTTTAAATTAGGAGTACATGTGTATGCATGTTCATGGAATATACACATTTGAGTAGAGGTTTCCTCAGAGTGCAGAATAGGGTTTGGAATCCATGGAGCTCCAAGTGCAGGAAGTTATGAGCAGCCCAATGTGGATTCTTAGAACCAAAGTCTGGTCCTCTGTAAGAGCAGTGTATTCTCTTAATGACTGATTCTTATTTTCCCTCTTATCCAAACTTATTCTTCATTTACTTAGCCTCCATTTTTTTTCTGAACTAATCCCTAGGTACTCCTCTTTCTAAAGTTCATAGGAGCTACAAGTCAAGAGAACAATACGTTCTTCTGTAGTTAACATTGGAACTTCAAAAATCATAGTTTTTGCTAAAGTTGACTTTCCCTTTAATATAAACCCAAGTGAAAATAGCCTACATAAAAACTCTGATAAAAGAAGAGAAAAACAGGAAGCAAAAAAGAACTAAAAACTGAAAGACATATACATAAGCTAACTATAAGATAGGTTAAGCAAAGCAAGAAATCTAAAAACACAAAACAACAAACAACAGTTTCACCATAGTATCTTCACAGGTTGGTAACTTTTCATTACTGTCAAGTAAACATAATACAATAGCTGATATACAAGAAATTCCAAATTCTGCCTTTAAATATATCAATTGACCAAATAAGATATTCAAAGATATAATTATTTTCAGTAAAGATGTGAACAAAAATTTATTAAAGCCACTCAAGATATAGATAAGAAAGTTACTCAAGTGGATGAAAGCATCAATAACTTGGAGGAAAAGAAATAGAAGAGAACTTCAGGAAGAAAATTGAGTTACTACAAAAGAACAAACAAATTCTGAAAATGAAATAATGTGTCAATTGAGTTTAAAAAAATAATAGAAAGTATCATGAATAGATAAGATGAAGCAGGAGAATTAGTTTCAGGAATGAAGTAAAAAGTTGAGGTAATAGTGTATACAGCCATAAATAAAGGAGAGAAAACAAAAACAAAAACAAACAAAACAAAACAGAACAAAAAACAGGAAGCAACCAATCAAACAACAAAACCAAGGAGAATGACCCAGAGTGCAGGGATGATTTCTTGTATACTGTGTGCATGTATCATCTATCAATAAAAAGATGATGGCTTATTAGAAAATAGCAGGAAATAGAAGGTGGGTATTCGAGTAGAGAGATTGGAATTCTGGGACACGGGCAGAGACAGAAGATTCACCTGGACTCAGAGAATTCAGGTATATGAAACTGAAGATAGGTAACTTTCCATGTAGCAGACAAAAAATAAGTTAATATAAGATATGAGCTAGTCAGGGATGAGGTGGAAGGACAAAACTTGTGGCCTAGGCATTTTTTTTAAAAAAATTATTAGATATTTTCTTTATTTACATTTCAAATGCTATCCCGAAAGTTCCCTATACCCTCACTCCACCCTGCTCCCCTACCCACTCACTCCCACTTCTTGGCCCCTGTACTGGGACATATAAAGTTGGCAAGACTAAGAGGCCTCTCTTCCCAATGATGACCGACTAGGCCATCTTCAGCTACATATGCAGCTAGAGACATGAGCTCTGGGGGTACTGGTTAGTTCACATTGTTGTTCTACCTATAGGGTTGCAGATCCCATTTAGCTCCTTGGGTACTTTCTCTAGCTCCTCCATTGGGGGCCCTGTGTTCCATCCTATAGATGACTGTGAGTATCCACTTCTGTATTTGCCAGGCACTGGCATAGCCTCACTCGAGACAGCTATATCAGGGTCCTTTCAGCAAAATCTTGCTGGCATATGCAATAGTGTCTGGGTTTGGTGGCTGACTATGGGATAGATCCCCAGGTTGGGTAGTCTCTGGATGGTCCATCCTTTCATCTTAGCTCCAAACTTTGTCTGGCTATTATAAATAAGGCTATGAACATAGTGGGGCATGTGTCCTTTTTGCCAGTTGGAACAACTTCTGGGTATATGCCCAGGAGAGGTATTGCTGGATCTTCCAGTAGTACTATGTCCAATTTTCTGAGGAACTGCCAGACTGACTTTCAGACTGGTATTACAAGCTTGCAATCCCACCAACAATGGAGGAGTGTTCCTCTTTCTCCACATCCTCGCCAGCATCTGCTGTCATTTGAATTTTTGATCGTAGCCATTCTGACAGGAGTGAGGTGAAATCTGAAGGTTGCATTGATTTGCATTTCCCTGATGATTAAGGCTGTTGAATATTTTTTCAGGTGCTTCTAAGCCCTTCGGTATTCCTCACTTGAGAATTCTTTATTTAGCTCTGTACCCCATTTCTAATGGGGTTATATGAATTTCTGGAGTTCAGCTTCATGATCTCTGTATATATTGATATTAATCCCCTATCAGATTTAGGATTGGTAAAAATCCTTTCCCAATCTGTTGGCGGCCTTTTTGTCTTATTGAAAGTGTCTGTCTTAGGGTTTCTATTCCTGCACAAAACATCATGACCAAGAAGCAGTTGGGGAGGAAAGGGTTTATTCATCATACATTTGCTGTTCATCACTAAAAGAAGTCAGGACTGGAACTCAAGAAGGTCAGGGAGCAGGAGCTGATGCAGAGGCCATGGAGGGATGCTCTTTACTGGCTTGCATCCCCTGGCTTGCTCAGCCTGCTCTCTTATAGAACCCAAGACTACCAGCCCAGAGATGGCACCACCCACAAGGGGCCTTTCCCCCTTGATCACTAATTGAGAAAATGCCTTACAGTTGGATCTCATGGAGGCATTTCCTCAACTGAAGCTCCTTTCTCTGTGATAACTCCAGCTGTGTCAAGTTGACACAAAACTAACCAGTACAATTGACCCCTTGTCAACTTGACACACAAACACATCACTAGTAAGCCTCAACCCTTTTATTCTTATTCATCCCCAAGGTCTAAACAGCTTTAAACATCCCACAGTCTTTACATATTCATGAAATTTCAATCTCTTTAAAATATCCATCTCTTTTAAAATCCAAAGTCTTTTTACAATTAAAAGTCTCTTAACTGTGGGCTCCACTAAAATAGTTTCTTCCTTCAAGAGGGAAAATATCAGGGCACAGTCACAATCCAAAGCAAAAATCAATCTCCAACTGTACAATGTCTGGGATTCAACTCACGATCTTCTGGGCTCCTCCAAGGGCTTGGGTCACTTCTCCAGCCATGCCCTTTTTAGCACATGCGTAGTCCTCTAGGCCCCCAGATGCCTGTACTCCACTGCTGGTGCTCTTGGTGGTCATCTCATGGAACTGGCATCTCCAAAACACTGCATGACCCCTTCAGTCCTGGGCCATCAATTGCAACCGAGGCTGTACCTTCACCAATGGCCTTCCATTGCCTCTCTTTGTGCTCTCAGCAAACACCTCCCGGAAGATGTCACCTCAATGATGCTGGTCTCTTCTTAATCACTGCTAGTAGTTCTGGTATCTTGTTAATCACAGCTGATTCTTCAGCCCCAGCTAACCAGAACCACAGAATTGTCACAATCCAAAATATCAATGGCCCTGAAAAGAGTCTTTAATCTTCCCTCTGAAATTTCACAAGCCAGGCCTCCATCTCCTGCACTGTTCTCAACATTATCTTCCAAGCTCCTACACAACATTTGACAGAGCTCTTAACACCGAATGAATCTTCTGGCCTAAAGTTCCAAAGTCCTTCCACAGTCCTCCCCAAAACATGGTCCGGTTGTCACAGGAATACCCCACTCTGCTGGTACCTATTTCTGTATTAGTCAGGGTTCTCTAGAGTCACAGAACTTATGGATAGTCTCTATATAGTATTGATGACTTACAGTTGGCAGCCCAATTCCCGACAATGGTTCAGTCGCAGCTGTGAATAGAAGTCCAAGGATCTAGCAGTTACTCAGTCTCACACAGCAAGCAGGCAAAGGAGCAAGAGCAAGACTCCCTTCTTCCAATGTCTCTCCAGGTGCATCTGGCTTTCATAATCTTTGATGAGAACTCTGATGTAATTCTAATAGACCTGCCTTTATATGTTACTTGACCTTTTTCTCTTATTGCTTTTAATATTCTATCTTTATTTAGTGCATTTGTTGTTCTGATTATTATGTGTTGTGAGGAATTTATTTTCTTGCCCAGTTTATTTGGATTTCTGTAGACTTCTTGTATGTTCATGGGCATCTCTTTCTTTAGGTTTGGGAAGTTTTCTTCTATAATTTTGTTGAAGATATTTGCTGGCCCTTTAAGTAGAAAATCTTCATTCTCATCTACTCCTATTATCCATAGGTTTGGTCTTCTCATTGTGTCCTGGATGTTTTGAGTTAGGATCTTTTTGCATTTTGCATTCACTTTGATTGCTGTGCCCATGTTCTCTATGGAATCTTCTGCACCTGAGATTCTCTCTTCCATCTCTTTTATTCTGTTGCTGATGCTCGTATCTATGGTTTCTGATTTCTTTCTTAGGGTTTTTATCTCCAGAGTTGTCTCACTTTGTTTTTTCTTTATTGTTTCTACTTCCCTTTTTAGGTCTTGGATGGTTTTGTTCAATTCCATCACCTGTTTGGTTGTATTTTCCTGTAATTCTTTAAGGGATTTTTGTGTTTCCTCTTTAAGGGCTTCTAACTGTATAGCAGTGTTTTCCTCTGATTCTTTAAGGACTTCTCCCTGTTTAGCAGTGTTCTCCTGTATTTCTTTAAGTGAGTTATTAATGCCCTTCTTAAGGTCCTCTACCAGCATCATGAGATATGATTTTGAATCCAAATCTTGCTTTTTTGGGTGTGTTGGGGTATCCAGGACTGGCTGAGGTGGGAGTGCTAGCTTCTGATGATGGTGAGCGGTCTTGGTTTCTGTTGGTAAGATTCTTACATTTGCCTTTCACCATCAGGTAATCTCTGGTGTTAGTTGTTATAGTTGTCTCTGGCTGGAGCCTGTTCCTCCTGTGATTCTGTTAGCCTCTGTCAGCAGTCCTGGGTGTCTAGCTCTCTTCTGATTCTCAGTGATCTGAGAACTCTCTTCAGGCAAGCTCTCTTCTTGCAGGGAAGGTGCACAGAGGTCTAGCTTTCAGACCTGCCTCCTGGCTGAAGATGAAGGCCCTAAACAGGGCCTGTCCCAGAAGATGAGTTGCCTTTGCAGTCTGTGTGCTCACCTGCACAGACTGGTCTCTGAGGGACCCAAGACACAAGATGGCTCCCTCACCTACTCTGGCGGTCAGATCCCTCCCAGTTGGTCATCTCTCCTCTGGCAGGGAAAGTGCTCAGATGTCTGGAGCCAAAATGGGGGTCTGTCCCAGATGCTGTGTTGCTTCTGCAATCTACTTCCTCACCCTCTGCCCTCTGCGAGCTGACCTGTGCAGACTGGTCTCAGAGGAACCAGGGAGACAAAATGGCTCCCTCACCTGCTCTGGTGGTCGGAGCCTTCCCAAGCCACCTCATCTCTGGCTTGGAAGGTGCGCTGATGTCTGGAGCCTGAAACGGTGCCTGTCCCAGGAGCTGTGTCACTTCTGCACTCCGCACTCTCACCTGTGCAGACTGGTCTCCAAGCCCTAGGCATTTTTAAATAAATAACAAACCTCTAAGTCATTATTCAGGAACTAGGCATGGGTGAAAAAGCCTACGATTATATTAGAGTTCCATGAAATCTAGAATAAATTTAAGAGATTCAATCTAATGCTCTATGGGATAGAAAGGGGAGGTGAGATAGGGAGAGGGTAGGGGGTGGGGGTTTGTGGAGGGGAAACTGGGAATGGAAATAACATTTGAAATGTAAATAAATAAATAAAATAACTAATAAAAATAAAAAACTTAAACGGTTTAAACAAGCAATACATTGCAGTTGCAGCTGGTATTTTCCTGGTATTACAGAAAGAAATAGACTTCTAAAACACAGGAAGCATTTAGAACCCTAAATAGACTTGAAGAATATCTACATGACAGATTTATGTCAACATGACAAAAATATAAAGCAAAGAAACCATATTAAAGCTGAAAGAGTAAAGAAGGTTAAAACATAAGATAAGACTATACCTATTGTTAACAACCCTGAGAGTCAGGAAATCAGAGTGTGATCGATTTCAAGACTTGAAAGTAAATAATTACCAAGCAAGAGTATCTACTAAAATAAATGGAGAAATCAAAATATTTCCAGACATATATAGCATGTCAGCTAAGCTAACATTGCAGAAAACTCTTAAAATAATTCTATACATAGGAGAAGAAAAGGTCATTTTCACACATGTGTGCAGAAAATAAAAAGAATAAATTTCATGAGAACAGCAGATGAACAAAGAAGGAATTGGGACTGGAATCAATCCCTTGAACTGGGAAGGAACCAATCATGTCCACACCGAAATCCAGCAACCATCCAACATTATCAAGAAAGGAATAATTATTAATTAACAATCCAACCAGAGCAACTGTCTCAGTAAGGGTGTCTATTTCTGTGATGAAACACCATGACAATAATGCAAATTGGGGAGAAAAGTGTATTTAGCTTACACCTCCATAATACTGTTTATTGTTGAAGGATATCAGGACAGGAATTCAAATAGGGCAACATCTTGGGGGCAGGAGCTGATACAAAAGCCATGGAGGGGTGCTGCTTACTGTCTTGTTCTCCATGGTTTGCACAGCCTGATTTCTTAGAGAACCTAAGAACACCAGCATGAGGATGGCAACAACCACCATGAACTGGACCCTCCCAACATTGATCACTAACTGAGAAAATGCTTTACATCTGGATCTCATAGATCCATTTTCAAAACTGGGGCTTCTTCCTTTCGGATGGCTCTAATTTGTGTCAAGTTGATACATAAAACCAGCCAATATAGCAACAAAAATTAAATGATGAATAATAACAAATTCTTCTCAATTATAATCTTGAATGCAAGGAGCTGTAATGGACCAATTAAAGGACTCAGACTAAATGACTAGATTAAAAATCAATATTTAGAACTTTGAAAGATGGCTCTGCAATTAAAAGCACTCGCTACTCTTGAAGAGAACCCGGCACCCATATCAATAATAGCCCATAACTCCAGGTTTGGAGTATCTGAGCCCTCTTCTGATTGGCACCTGCACACATGGATGCATAAATACACACACATACACACACACACACATAAATTAAAATTAAAAATATAATCTTAAACAAAGAAGATCTAACTATCATCTCTAAGAAACTTGTATACCTAAGAAACACATTTAAAAAATGAAAGTAAAAGATTGGATGGCAAAATATAGAACAAATGAAAGCAACAAACCAGTTATCACAGTAATTCTCATATCTGATAAAGTAAGGTGCAAGCAATAATTTGTCAGAAGAGATTAAGGAGGGCACTACATATCAACAAAAATCAATTCATCAAGAGGATAAACTTTTGTAAGTATTAATGCAAAGAATTTTAGGGGCCCAAAGCTCATTTGTATATAAAACGTCCAAAGTAAAAAAAAAAAAAAAAAAAAAAAAAAGAATACATAGATTCTGACATAATAATAGTGGGGGAATCCAGTACCTGATTCTCACATTTAGATGGCTATACCAAATTAAGAACTAGTCAAGATCCTCAGAGATTAATTACACCATAGATCAACTAGATTTTCAGATATCTGCAGAATATACCACACTATAGGTAAGAAATACATGTACTTTTCACTAGCATATGGAATCTTCTCTAAAATTGAGCACATTATAAGTTCAAATTGATCCTTAATATTTTTTAAAAATGAAATAACTCCCATTCCCCATCTTATCTGACCATAATGGAGAAATCAAAATCTAGAAATCAATAGTAAGATTAACATCAGAAAACAAACAGGTACTTGGAGACCAAATAATACACTTTTGGACAGACTTTGCATTATTTGTAATATGAGGGAAATAATTAAAACATCCTAAGAAGCTGATGAAAATGAACACACAGTCAAACATACTTTCAGGATACAATGAAGACAGACAATCCTCAAAGGAAGCTTCATGTGTCTAAGTGCATATATTAAATAAAAATCAGAGAAATCTCAAATAAACAAGCTAACAACATACCCCCTGCCTGTAGGAAAACAAAGAAAGTCAAATCCAAATGTAGCATATGTCAAGAAAAAGTAAACATCAGGGAATAAGATAATGAAATAGGGACAGAAAGAAAAATAGACTTAATCAATTAAATAAATTGTGGTTTTTAAAAACACTAACAAAACTCACCAATCACAACACAAACTACCCAAAGATAAGAGTGGAAGAAAACAAATTAATAAAGAGGTGAGAAGAAATTGTTAAAATATACTCCAATACAATCCAGAAGCTCACCAGGGAATTTTCAGAAAACATACCCCATCAAGATGGAAACGCTGAAAATATGAACAAGTTTCTAAATCCATGTCAATTTAAAAGTCTGAGATATAGACACTTTAAACAGATGCATAGCAAGAAAGGCAATCAAGTCTTCTCCCTAACAGAAGCCCAGGGTTGGACATAATTACAACTTAAGGAATATCTAATGTTAATGCCAGTGCTTCTCTGGCATTAACTGGTTTGTTGGTTTCCATTGCTGTTACATACACCACAATAAAAATTATATTGGATAAGGAAAGGATTCATTTAATTTTATATGATACATTCCACTATTGAGGAAAGTCAAGGCAGGAACTTAAGCAGAAGTTTGAAGTAGTAACTATGGAGGAATGGTGCTTCCTGGCTTGTTTCTAGAACACCATTCTTATACAGCCCAGGTCCAAGGATGGTGCTGCTCACAGGGGACTATGTCCTCCTACATATTTTAACAATGAAAATATTGTTCCAAAAACACACACAATCCAATCTGATGGAAGCAATTTATGAATTTAGATTCTCTTTTCCTAGTTATTTGTAGATTTCAATCAGGCTGACACAAACTAAACAGCACACTATTGCACAAAATAGAAAGAGAAACAATGCTACCAAACTCAGTCTGCACTGCTAATCTAAGCCTCTTACAAATAAAATCAAAGCTGTGTGGGAACAATAAAGCAATTTAGCTGAAGAACATGGATACAAAATTTTTTGACAAAATAACCTCAAACTAAATTCAAGATCACATTAAGTATACTATCATGACCAAGTTGGTCATGATCCCAGTGATATGCTATGGGGTCCAAACACACTAATCAATAAATCCAATATAACATATAAATAGACTTAAAGACAGAAATCGCATGATTATCTCATTTGACAAAGTTTAACACACTTTCAAGATTAAAAAAAAAAAAGACCTTAACTAGAAATAGGCAGACATAGGCTCAACTTGATAAAGGATGCATCTAGGACACCTAAAACCACATACTACATGAACTTTTTTGTGAACTTTTCAATTCAACAGAAAATTCCAAAAAGTATGGTGGCTGGATCACATTAACAGTGTATTTAGATGTATTAGAAAATATCAACTTCTTTTCCAGAGTAACTGTGCTAATTCCCATGCTCACCAACAATGAACTAGGCTTTCCACAGCTCTGCTAACACTTGATGTTGTCAATATTTTCAATATAAACCTTGTTATAAAGTATGGAGTGATACTTGGTTTTAATCTGAAATTATTTAATGATACATATTGTTGATAATTTTACATGTACGCATTTTTCTTGGTATGTCTTTAGTCAAGTTTCTCTTATATCTTTTGTTCATAATCAGAATGTTTCCTTAGTTTTGAGTTTTATGAACTCATCATAGTTTATTAGATATATATTTTCCAGATATCTTCTCCCTGTTTATGACTTACTGTTTCACCCTAAGGGTAATATTTTTTTCCTGATACCTAGCTTTTTCATTTTAAGAATCCTAGCTTATTTTTTTTACTCTCTTGGGACATGTTGTTTTGCTATATCTTAGTCATTGCCATACTCAAGCACACCTAGATTGTTCCCTATATTATCTGCTAGTATATCATAGTTTTGCACTTTATACTTAAATCTATGATTAATATTTACATGTATGACTCATTTTAGTTGCAATATTAAAGGCAGAATGATTAGCATATAGATTTGTTTGGTTTTTGTTTTATTTTGGTTTGGTTTTTTTGTCCAACTATTTCAACATCATTTGATACAGTAAATGTTTTGAATCCAGTGTCCCTTATTGCAAAGATCAATTGACTAAAATTATGAGTCAATATTCTGATTCTCACTTCTGTTTTACTGGTCTGTTTTATCTATCACAAATATTCAACAGTCTAGTTTTTCTATATCTAAGTAATAAGTTTGTAGGAAGAGAAAGATCAATCATCCATTTTTACTTTTTATTTTCATAAGCATACCTGTGTAATGACAGGTGCATTTTGGTGTTAGAGTTTACATAGGTAATAGGGGTAACCATTATACTGCACCATTATATGCCAAACTATATCAGCAGAATATAGGCATAGGCTTCCTTATGTCTATATTATGTCAGTAATATTTACATGAATGAAATAGGCATCACTACTTTATAAGTGGTGTCACTCTTGCACAGCTTGTGATAGACTCAATATTTTTCAAAGGCATATAGTATAATAAATGGAGGATACTTCATTAGCATGACTAGATGTGGTTATATTGGGCAAAGTAAAATTAGAATGATGGTCTGTACACTATATTTTGAATCAGTTCAAATGTCATTCTTCCAAGACGCAACTTTCTGTGTTTTTCTCTTACCATAGCTCCTTGTTTTAGATCTCCAACGTTTTCTCCCTGAAAACATCCACTCAATTCACAAGAGCATTTGAAACACACACACGCACATGCACACATACTTGAACACACACACACTTGCTTCCTGATATACAGGAGAATGACCTGTGCTTCCAAAATTAGTCATCATGTCCCTGTGGAGCACAGCCAATAAAAAGAAGAGAAAGTTAATCTCTGCTAGCATGTTGTCCCTGCTGTATACATTTTTATTTGCTAGTAATCCTGACATGATCCACACTACATATTGAAGAGCTCATGTCTTTCATTTTCTCTGTCTCATGAGTATCTGCCCTTGGCAATAAGCACAGCACTCTTTTATTGTCACTGTCATACAGAGTCATCCCCTATTAAACTCATACAGAAGAAAAAGTCAAGTGTTAAAATGTGTGCAGAAAGTTTCTACCTACAATGACAATAGGCATGCCTTAAAACCTCGGCATCTTATAGCATGTCATACCAAGTTCCAAAAAAAAAAAAAAAATTCTCTCAATGAACAATTCCAAATCACAGAGAAAGGAAGAAATTAAAGAAGGAAGGAGGGAAGGAAGGAAGGAAGGAAGGAAGGAAGGAAAGAAGGAAGGAAGGAAGGAAAAAGTTATACTCTGTCTTGTAGCTAGAAGTCAGAAGTTCTCGTTTTCAGCCAGAGTAACAACCCTGCTTCTAAAACCAGTGAGTCTAGACAAATCATCTTTGTTAGATTAGACAGTTCATTAGTAAAGTAATCAAAGAAGAATAGAAAATTGGAGTATTATTTTCATAATCACCAAGTCCCATAGAAACCTTGTTTGTGCAAAAGTTTTGCCATTTATAACCATGTAATGCTTTCTCTACAAAGGAAGCAGGCATGCTTTTTTAGATTAGTGTTCAATTCATAACTCTAAATTATGTACTATCTCAAAAGAAACACCATTTCTCCTTTCATTCAAACTTAATAAAAACAATCTCCTGTTCATTTGTTTCTTAGAATCTGGGTTTGGAGGATGATGTGTTGTGTTTGTTCACAATCTGGAGACAGGCAAGCTTCTATCTTTTAGCTGTAGTCACTACAGTCTAGGACACACAGCTGAGTAAGGTCTCATATTTTTAACATAATAGTTAACTGCTTGGAAGTTTCTATCTTTTTTGTGTGCCTGATATGTTTTTTATATCTAAGACTTGGCTATTTAATTTTTCTATAATGAAAAGGGAATATACAGAAATGTAATAAAACTCCAAGTAATTGGCTTGGTAACTTTATATTATATCTTATAAAAGCCTAGGTATTAATTAATACTAACATTGTACACTGAAAATGGTGACTGGCACGTATTTACTTTTATAGGGTTTCTCTTTTCTCAATATATTGTCAACTTTTCACATAATGTATATATTCCTTGAATAATGAGTAATTGATTAATTAATACATAATTACTTGGCTACATACTCTTTTGTTCTGTATCACATCTCTCTCTTTCTCTCTCTCTCTCTCTCTCTCTGTCTGTCTGTCTGTCTTTCTGTCTGTCTTTCTGTCTATCTATCGCTTGATCTATCTATCTAATCTATCATATATCATGTATCAATTATCTACCTGCTTCTCTCTCTTTCTCTCTCTCACACACTCACAGAGGGAGGGAGAGAGAGAGAGAGAGAGAGAGAAGAAACATACATACACACTCATTGGCCATTGGCATTACTGGAATTAAGAACAGACTTTCTGATTCAGTTAGTCTGGGACGAGATCAAAAAATTATTGTCTTAATATCTGCTCAAGAAACACCAAACTACTTAGTTAGATGACCACACTTTGATGATCACTGTTGTAATGTATGCTTATCCTTTTTTAACATCTTTATCTCCATTTAGAAAGATTTTGTAACAGACATTTATTTCCTCTGCTTGATCCACTCTTTCCCTCACAATTTTTTTCTAAAGTTATATTGGTAAGCTGTAGTGAATGTTCAAGCTACCAGATAGCCCTTTCTATCTTTTACCTTTTGGATAAAGTCCTTAAGGGTTGAAAAAGGGAGATTAAATGTCACAGGGGGAATGTGGAATGTAAAACTATGCAAGGATTTAGTAAAGGAGAACAGGTTGAGATCCTAAGACTCTGTGGGCACACACCTGAGTCTTAGGTGACTACTAGCTCTCTGCCAGACTCTTGACTTGGAACATGTGCCATGCTTCTCACATAAAAGAGAAATGACCTGTGGTGGTCACTTAGGCCTAAAACAGAGTTCTTCGTGCTAATGAGGTACCTAGAGGTTGCAGGGGCAGGGAGGCTGGCACTTAGCTACTAACATTTCCTTCCTAGACATTCCTCCCTGCAAAACATATTTAATCTCAGGCCCACCCTGAGAAGTGGAGTACGGTTTATACATCCATTTTCAGCCATAACAACAAACTGTTTAGAACCAATAACTGCCTCTTTACATCAAGATCCCCTATGGGGAACCATGAAGAAGGCCTTTGCCTACAGAGTCGCAGCCTAGTCTCCCATAGGAAGCTTCTATGCACTTCCAGCCACAACTGCCACCAAGTCTGTTTCCAACAAGCTAAGGGCAATCATCCCCACCTCTCCCAACTGCATTCCCACCCTGCCCTGGGCTAGCAGCAGATTTTGGGTCCCCAACTCCTTTCTCTGCTCTTCTGTGACTCCCAGCAGTGCCTGGATGTCAAAGAGTCTGAGAACCCCATGGCTCTGGCCTTGTCACTGGTCCAGGGACCCCAGAACCATCTCTTGCCTTCCTACATTTCAGATGGCACTTTCCCACCCCTGATCAGTGCTGTGACATTTCCCTATAGTCCAGCACCCCTACCCCACACGCCAGGGAGAACTAAGCCCAGTGAAACTCTCAGTGCTCTGTGGCACAGCAGACATGGGCCTATAACCCTACAGGGGGACAATTCTGAGAGGCCCTCTTGGAGGCATGTCAGAGGTCTACAGAACTCAAGCACTCATTTCCCACAGCAAGGGAACAATAGCAAACTCATAGTCTGTTCTACCCTTCCCTTCTTACTGTTTCTCTTTACTATTGCCTGCTGACTCATGTTCCAATAAACTCTACAAGAGTCTTTGTCCTAGGCTTTATTTCAGGGGAAGCAAAGCTCAATTGTATTCCCCAAATATTTATCTCAGTGAGCTATTATTATTCTTCCCCTATTCTCTCAGCCACTCTCTGTGTTGTCACACAGTCTTATGACTGTGTGTCTGTGTACAAGTTTTTTAGAGTAGATTACAGATTGAAGGAATGACCATATTGAACATATTGAACATGAACTATGTCTCAGAATGAACTTTACTCAGACAAAATGACATTTTAAAGTACTAGGTATTATTGTATCAACACATGAAAGTAGAATGAAGGTTGTTGGTACAGCTCAGCACATGACAGGAATGTTGTGAAAATACCCAGTACCACTCCTGCTTCATGTTTCATTTTGTATA
Source organism: Mus caroli (assembly GCF_978045245.1). NCBI lineage: Eukaryota > Metazoa > Chordata > Mammalia > Rodentia > Muridae > Mus > Mus caroli. The sequence continues at coordinate 40,822,189 of NW_028227257.1, read as the reverse complement.
AACTCACTAGCTAGCTATAAAACTCACATGGAAACTCAAGCCATCTGTAGTTGAGAAAAATATCTTGAACAATAAGAAAAGAATTAAAATACTTACTTTTGCTACTTCAAGACATCACAGTAATCAGTACAACCGTGTAAGTTTACAACAATAGAAATATGGATTAATAAAATAAAATTGAAAGTCTAGAGATAAATATATATGCTTACAGTGAAATGACATTTAACAAAGACAAAGGAAAATATTTCTAAAAGAAAGATTGGAAGTAAGTAGATATATAGAAAAGAACAGTGCTGGAAACTATTTCATATTCTGTTCCCCCAAAAGAACTCAGTAATGGACCAAATCTCAAGAGCTGAATATATGAAAGCCACAATGTACATTGCCATGTCCTTGGATTAGGCAAAAACAATGACCTCCCAAATATAACAACAAAAGCACAGGCATTTGAGGAAATGGTAGTTATGTTTTCACTGGGTCAAGCTTTTAAAAAGTACATGCTTTAAGATACATCATAAGCAGTATAAATATAACCTGTGAATAGAAGAAAAATGTTAACACCATTTCTATGATAAAATGTATCTATAACATAAAAGACCCCTTTAGCTCAATAACGAAAGCAGAACAATTAAAAAATGGACAGAATAATTCAATAGATAGATGTTGTTCTACATTAAACATTAAAATAGTTAATGAACACATGAAAGTAGTCAATGTGGCTAATCTTCATAGAATTGTAAATTAGAGCATAACAAGATTGTTTTTTGTATGTCTACTAGAATGTCAAGTGTTAGCAAGAACATAAAGAAAATATAACACTCCTACATTTCTATCAGGATTTTCAATTCATTAAAAAAATGAATCATTTTTAATGGGGTTATTTGATTTTCTGGAGTCCACCTTCTTGAGTTCTTTATATATACTGGATATTAGTACAATATCTGATTTAGGATAGATAAAGATCCTTTCCCAATCTGTTGGTGGCCTTTTTGTCTTATTGACGGTGTCTTTTGCCTTACAGAAGCTTTGTAATTTTATGAGGTCCCATTTGTCAATTCTCGATCTTACAGCACAAGCCACTGCTGTTCTATTCAGGAATTTTTCCCCTGTGCCCATATCTTCGAGGCTTTTCCCTACTTTCTCCTCTATAAGTTTCAGTGTCTCTGGTTTTATGTGGAGTTCCTTGATCCACTTAGATTTGACCTAGTACAAGGAGATAGGAATGGATCAATTCACATTCTTCTACATGATAACTGCCTGTTGTGCCAGCACCATTTGTTGAAAATGCTGTCTTTTTCCCACTGGATGGTTTTAGCTCCCTTGTCAAAGATAAAGTGACCATAGGTGTGTGGGTTCATTTCTGAGACTTCAATTCTATTCCACTGGTCTACTTGTCTGTCACTATACCAGTACCATGCAGTTTTTATCACAATTGCTCTGTAGTACAGCTTTAGGTCAGGCATGGTGATTCCACTAAAGGTTCTTTTATCCTTGAGAAGAGTTTTTGCTATCCTAGGTTTTTTGTTATTCCAGATGAATTTGTAGATTTCCCTGTCTAAATCGTTGAAGAATTGAGTTGGAATTTTGATGGGGATTGCATTGAATCTGTAGATTGCTTTTGGCAAGATAGCCATTTTTACTATATTGATACTGCCAATCCATGAGCATGGGAGATCTTTCCATCTTCTGAGATCTTCTTTAATTTCTTTCTTCAGAGACTTGAAGTTCTTATCATACAGATCTTTCACTTCCTTAGTTAGTCACGCCAAGTTATTTTATATTATTTGTGACTATTGAGAAGGGTATTGTTTCCCTAATTTCTTTCTCAGAGCTCAGAGCTAAAAACAGAATTCTCACCTGAGGAATACCGAATGGCTGAGAAGCACCTGAAAAAATGTTCAGCATCCTTAATCATCAGGGAAATGCAAATCAAAACAACCCTGAGATTCCACCTCACACCAGTGAGAATGGCTAAGATCAAAAATTCAGGTGACAGCAGATGCTGGCGAGGATGTGGAGAAAGAGGATTGTTTGTGGGATTGTAAGCTTGTACAACCAATCTGGAAAACAGTCTGGCGGTTCCTCAAAAAATTGGACATAGTACTACTGGAGGATCCCACAATACTTCTCCTGGGCATATATCCAGAAGATGTTCCAACTTGTAAGAAGAACACATGCTGCACTATGTTCATAGCAGTCTTATTTATAATAGCCAGAAGCTGGAAAGAACGCAGATGCCCCTCAACAGAGGAATGGATACAGAAAATTTGGTACATTTTCACAATGGAGTGCTACTCAGCTATTTAAAAGAATGAATTTCTGAAATTCCTAGGCAAATGGATAGACCTGTAGGGCATCATCCTAAGTGAGGTAATTCAATCACAAAAGAACTCACATGATATGTACTCAGTGATAAGTGGATATTAGCTCAGAAACTTAAAATACCCAAGATATAAGATACAATTTGCAAAACACATGAAGCTCAGGAAGAAGGAAGACCAAGGTGTGGATACTTTGCCCTTTCTTGGAATTGGGAGCAAGGCACCCATGGAAGGAGCTACAGAGACAGAGTTTGGAGCTGAGACGAAAGGATGGACCATCTAGAGGCTGCCATACCTGGGGATCCATCCCATAATCAGCCTCCAAATGCTGACACCATTGCATACACTAGCAAGATTTTGCTGAAAGGACCCTGATATAGCTGTCTCTCGTAAGATTATGCCCGGGCCTAGCAAACACAGAAGTGGATGCTCACAGTCAGCTTTTGGATGGATCACAGGGCCCCCAATGGAGGAGCTGGAGAATGTACCCAGGGAGCTGGGTGGATCTGCAACCCTATAGGTGGAACAACAATATGAACTAACCAGTAACCTCCCCCCTCCCCCAGAGCTTGTGTCTCTAGCTGTATATGTATCCCAAGATGGCCCATTGGTTGTGCAGACCTTATGTGCCTCAGTACAGGGGAATGCCTGGGCCAAGAGGTGGGAGTGGGGGTGGGGAGGGGGGGAGGATATGGGGGACTTTTGGTATAACATTGGAAATGTAAATGAAATAAATACCTAATAATAATAATAATAAATGAATCATAGAGTTGCCTTATGACTCAGCAATTACACCTCTGGAAATCCAGGAAAATAAAAAAAAATCTATTCAAAATAGATTTACAGATGTCAAGTATGGAATATTCATACTGATAAAAAGCAGAAACAATCTCAATATTTATTAGATAAGTTAATAGATAAAATGTGTTTTAGCCTTACCCTTGAATACTACTAAAAATAATATAGTACTGATAATGCTATGTAACACAGTGGAGTCTTGAGAATGCCATGTTAAATTAAGCCAGCCATACATAAAGAGCTGAATAACTGTGTGACATTTTTGTATAGAATGTCTATAATCCAAAAATTCATAGTGGCTAAAAACCAATTAGTATTTTCATGTGCTGTGGTGTGGAGCTCTATGTCACCCAAAGGATGATGTGAGGCTTAGTCCTCAGGAATGGCATCACTGGGAGGGAGTGAAGTATGTGAAAGGAGGGGGTTGGCAGGAGGTTATCCAGTCAATGTGTCCTTGAAGGGGATTGCAGCACCATTCCCTCTCTTGGCTGTTTTTCTTGCCTGGTCATTAAATGAGCCTCTTTATTTCTCTGTACGTGTCTGTCGTCATTGGGAATTGAAACATCCGAACTTTTAGCCTAAGCATGTTTGGTCTTCGCAATTCCATGGTCTCAGACATTCTTCATGGTGGTAGAAAGCTTGTGAGCACAGCAGGAGGATAGAGATAATGAACTAAGTTGATGGCTAAAATGGGGTCTATAGGATGAGATATATGGTTGATGGATTATATCTTAATTAAAAAATAGAAAATGGCCCAACTCTTTGCTCTGGACCAGTGGTTTACCCAACTCCAAAGGGGAGCCTGGAATTACAAAGTAAATTTCCTCAAGGCAAATCCATTGACAGTGGCAACAAATGAAAATAAAAGAAAACAGGGAGGTAGCAAGACCTTCTAGACAGAACATTTTTCTTAGAGAACTAGAAGGAATTGCCTTTGCTCCAGTTGAGTAAGTGGGCTGGCCTTTTCTAGGGAGCTTTTCTAACCAGAAAGGAGGGCAATGGAGACTAAAGCAGGGAGGGTGGACTAGGAGGTGGCCTGGTGAAAAGTCAGGATTCTCAGGACAGAGGTGCCAGTCTCTGTAGGCTGTTTATAGCTTCAGAACCATTTAACCCTGAGCCCCAGAGTCTATTTCTAAACTGACAGTCACATAGACAAGGTTTTTTTTATGAGGATTCAATGAGTTGATATTTATAAAGCATTTACAAATGTGCCCATTTATGTATCACATAAATGTTTATTAATCAAATATGTCATATTAAAAATAGCACAGTAAATTTACAGTGAACAGATTTATACAGTGTATAAATGTGCATATTCAACATGGTATCTAGTAAAATAAAGTATAACAGAAGTTGATGATTATTGACCCTCATAAGTTTTGTTCTTTGAATGCAAAGAACAGCCCCAGTTTGTGCATCTTTTCACAGCCCAGTCTATGTAATTATGATGAATTTCTAAAGGGAATATCCCAAACTCCATATTTCCTCCTGTTCTGCACTTGAAGACAACATGTATATCACTTGTTGCCTATCCCTACATGACAAACATTGCACAAAGCCTCCTTTCTTTATGTAATGAAATAAATTACATGCCCTGAAATTTATATATTCAAGTCTTAAACACAAAAGTATTAATATACAAATATTAACTAATTTGGCTGGGATCCTCATAATGGGATTAGTATCCATACAAAACTAGACATCAGAATCAGAAAGTGCTCAAATCTACAAAAAGATCATGTGAATACATGAGAAAGTGACCAATTTTAACTAAAAAATTCAGTGTTAGAATGAAGCCTACTTTATTAGCACTCTGACCTTGAAATGCAAAACATTAGTTTCTGAAAGTGGCTGAGCTCAACCTCATCTCACCCCTCTACCACTACCTAGGCTCAAAGAACATCGCAAAAGAGAAAGTAGAACGAATAGAAGAGTCAGCTAGTAAGATAGAGCTATGAAATGCAAATTTCCGGGCTGATGTAACAGTCTCATTCATGAACTCACAGACTTACAAAATAAATTTTGTGATTACTTATACGAGACCTGCAGAAGATTAGCACACACAAAGTTTTGGCATAAATGGTTCCGCCTCTTACTAAGAAGTTATTTGTAGTTAATAGCTGCTGGAACAAGGAGGAGAATCAATGTATTTAATGTTTGGCCACAACTAGACTTCCCATGTTCCCATAGGTACTTTCTATCTGTACTCATAAGGGCAGCTAATTGGTTTTAAAATATTGCACTTGGAATTAATGGGACATGGAGAGAAGACAATGAATATGTTGGTGGAAACCTATGGGAAGCTAGAAGGGGAGGAAAAGGGGAGTGGATATGATCATGTGTCATTGTATACAATTATGGAGTTCTCAAGAATAAAAACACTTAGTGTCAAAGGCAAATCAATTTCTGGTTTTGAAGTCCTCAGTTACCTCAAATTCACAAGTGTACCCTATTTTTGTAAGAACAGAATTATAGGGAGGACGACTCTTAGTTCTTACATTTGGACAAGCAAAAACTGTTATACTTTTTAGTTTCTCTTTTCCTAAAATGAATCTAACCATGCTATTTTCTTTAGTTGTACAACAGCTGAGAGGCCCCTCACTGGCTCCTGTTGGTGCCATATTCATGTAGAAAGCCTGATCAAGATGAAAAGTCCTCTAGTGTGAGGCAAAATTCTCTCAGTCCTGGTGCTTTCCGCACTGTGGCCCTAACTCCCTGAGCTGCTATAACATCCTTCTGATTGTCCAAGCCTGGACGGTTAGTTTTTGCTGAAACCTTGCTGGCTATAACATCTGACTTTTGGAAAGTTGTTTCAGGGTGCTTATGCAGAACATACATACACACACATATAATTTTTAAATAAGTAGCTTAAAAGAAGAAGAGGTATCTAAATCTTGGAGACCATAAAACTCTGTCTTATAGAATACTTAGCACTAAAAATGATGGTTCTCAACTAATGAAGCATTTACAGCCCATCAACTTACGCTCTATAACATCAAAACATCCCTAGTCAAATTTGACTTAATATGCCTAACCCATCAATCATCCAGATTGTAAATATGGTTCACTATAGACTTTTGGCTATTCGATGAACCACAACAATGACAAGGACTGGGAGCATACCGCTCAGTTCAGAAAAGATGAAAATTTAAACATCATTTCCTTTAATTTGTTTTATATATTTTTCCCAAGCCTAACTATAACCAGCTTTATTAAAGACACTTTTCATAAATAATAATGGTATTTTAAACAGGACATGGGCAGACAATCAACAATATATAAGAACTTCCAAATTCCCTTTCTGTATAGAATACCAAAATCAGAAAGCCACTAAAACCCAATGAAATCGTCATTCAATTATTTTGAAAGGGGAAAGTAGCTTAGAGTGAATGTTGCCATTTCCCATTAAGGGTGTTGTTTAACAACTTTTCACAAGACGAACTTTTCTTTCAGGAAATGAACATGGCAGAATTATCAATCTGAAGATACAAAATCTTTTATCAAAGGAACCAGCGCTCTTCTGAGAGTACTCGATGAAGTCACTGCACAGTCTACATTGACCAATACACTGGAAAACTATTGCCCAATACACTGGAAAACTAATTTTGGGGACAAGGTTCCAACAGGTGTCTGGTTTTAAAGGAATTAAGTCTGTTGATGGTACAGGGGGAAGAGGCTATAAAAATGAATTTAGAGATTTCTCAGACCACAAGGCATTTTGTGCCTTGGTGGCCACTTATGCAAGAATGTCTCTCCTGGGAGTCAACAGGAGCCTTTCAAAATTATCAGGGAAAGAGGTTTTCTGTCCTCAATCCAGCTTGGGAGATATTTTATTAGTAACACATGATCCTCCCCCTACCCCCAACAGTGAAATGTTCCATGTGCTAAAAATATAAGTTTTTAAAAAAAGTAAAACAAAAGTTTGCATTTTTATAAAACCTGATTTAAAAAATAGAATTTCAAACTGTACAGTCACCAGAGGTACACAGTTATCAAAAATGCACACATGTTACTTGGCATCTCCAGCACCTTCAGCTTTCTGTGCCTAGTCGGTTTTGGCATCTCCATTTTCTGCAGAATTATTCGCATCCTTACTGGAATCAGCTTTCCCTTCCTCCCCTTGGGTACCTTCTCTCCTTTGCAGGGACCATTTTAGCTTTGGGCTCTGGCTTTGGAGGAACAGGTTTAGCAGACAATGTTGCAGATCTTCTCTGTGGCTTGCCCTTCACCTTGGCTTTGTTATTTTCAATTGTGTGTTTATGTGGGTGCCTACACATGGACAACACATGGCATAGCTTGTGTGTGGAGGCCAAAGACCATTCTTGGGAGTCAGGTTTTCCCTGTTGCTTTGTTGGATCCTAGGAAAAACCTCAAATCAGCACGTTGGTATTCAAGTGCCTTTACCCACTGCACCATCTAGGCAGTCCTCCAGTATATATTGTTTCTAAGGGTGACTAATTTCTTTTACACCATCTAAATGAAAAAAGATGTCAGGAACCATCTCTGTGGGTGTTTTCAAATATAGTAGCAACCAGGCACATGTAAGCATTGAATACACATGTGGCTAGGGAAGAGATCACTGAAGCATTTAAAATGTGGGATTCAGGAGCTGAGTTTTCCCTTCCTTTTTCTTTGTACCTTATTTCTTTGACTTTGCATCTTGAAGAAGGGTTTAAAAACGAATGGAGTTCACCAAGATACTTCTACAGAAGCATATTCCATGCAATGGGTTTCTTAATTCATTCTCTCCACACCTCCCTGCCCCCAACACTCATACTCCCTCCTAGTCCCAAGTAATCCCTCTTCTACTCTTAGTTTATATTTTTCTCAGTTTCCTTTCATGTGAGAGAAGTGACACTTGTCTGAGCCTGGTTTACTTCACTCAACTTGGTTCATTTATATTTGCTTTGAGTAGCCCTATGGGCTCAAAGCTGCTGTGTTGGACAGTAAAAGGAATTTCAACTTGAATCTACACTACTTTTTCAGCACCTTCTTGACAGGGGCCTTCCCATTCTACAGCATTTCTGTTCTAAAATTTCTCAAATATTAGTAATGCTCAGATATGCTTTCAAAGAAAAATAATGTTCCTGGAGCCAAGGTCAGACGCAGATTTGGTATGCCGATGGTATACTGTTTTATTGTGGTGACACATTTTTCCTCCAGTTTTCTTTTATTAAACAACCTCCATTCCTTATAGGCAGAATGTAAATATTTCTTTGAGCTGTCAACAGCTGTCTCTCTGAATTCAATACTGGCACTGCCATGGTAAAACTTTTCTCAAGGAGACTCCTTGGGATCAAAAACGAATTTTACAATATTGCTCTTCAGTTCACTTATCATATAAACCTCACATCAAATGCTGCATTTCTTTTGGAGGTTTTTGAGACCAAGTATGACTGATGTTATCCTAATGCCAATATTAGTATGTTCCATTTCATATAACTGCATTCTTAGCAAATAAATTCCAGCTTCTGAAAGTGAGTAGCCTCAGCCACATGATTCCAGCACTTGAATACTTGGCCTTGGAATGGCACAATCTAGTGCAGTTGTTCTCAACCTGTGGATTGGGAAACTTTGGGGGTCAAATGACCCTTTCTTGGGGGCCACTTAAGACCATCAGAAAGCACAGATATTTATATTATTATTCATAGCTAGCAAAATTACAGTTATGAAGTAGCAACAAAAATAATTCTATGGTTGGGTGTCAACACAATATGAGGAACTCTATTAGAGGGTCACAGCATTAGGAAGGTTGAGAACCACTGAGCTAGTATCTAACATGAAGGGTTTTCAGGAATTACTGTTTTGTAGGATATCATTTCTTCACGTGAGAAGAAAAGGGAAGGAGGAGCAGGGAGGCAGGGATAGATGGAGAGACAGAGGAGGGGATGAGTGAAGAATAACACTTAAATATCCCCACCTTCCAGGCTAAAGATTCATAAGTCACTCTAATAACTTACTATCAGTCTCCAGGCTGGCTCACACACAAGATACAGTATCTAGTCCTCAGAATGCTTCTAATATGAATCACAAAGTGTGGTTCACATCTCTGCACTCAGAGGATGATGAAAATGAGACTTTCCCCCCTTCTTTGGATTGGTATTTAAACCCTGCACCATAAGTTGTACCTTTTCTATAAGGAGCTGTGACACTTAACTAAACTAAAGAGGAATGATTGGCTGATGGATCATATAGCAGTTTGACTTCAACCCCCATTACACTGTCAGAATTTCCATGATCTTAGGTATAACAGTTTCATGTGTGAGTGGTTCTAATCCCTCCACACAATTTCATAATCTGTGCATTGAGATTGTGGTTTAATCTAATTTTCATACCATGACTATGTCAGTCATTTAGATTGGTAGATGCACTGTTTAAAACTGTTAGGAGCTTCCTCAAGAAATGCATTCACTGTATTTAGAGATGCTATTTGCCCCAGGTGGGTTGTAAAGCTGGCATTCTTTGGCATCCGATTCATCTTTTCACTTTCTCCCCTATCACTTCCAATAAATGCCTGTCTTCTGTCACCATATTTCTTCCATAGGCCTTATCCATCTGCCACCACACCATGGGAACTATTGCCTAGAACACCTGCCGTACATTCATTTTTGTTATAAGAATAAAATAAAATATCCACTCAGGGAACAGTTTATAAAAACATATTTTAGAGGACTATTTTTCTGAGAGTCTTCTTTTCATATACAGTTGAACGAAGATGGTTATTTTCTCAGGCCTCTAGTTATAGCCAAGTGCCATATTCCACTTTCATATTCAATCCTAGCCACATTAGAGCAGGGCAAAATTTCCCCCAAGAGGGAAAAACTCTAAAGAGTACCCTGAGTATGACATTATCTCACTCAAATGGAAATAATAGTGGCAATTTGTCTGCAACGGAATGGAGTTTAATGGCTGAACTCAGATCTGTGCAAGGTGTAATAAAACAATAGAAAACATTCTGAGATGCTCAAAATCACCAGAGATGTGGCATAAAGGCATGTTTATGTGTTTATTTATTTATTTATTTATTTATTCATCTAGTTATTTGTAATAGATCTTTTCAGTGATAACACATATAGTGAAGGAAATTTTTTTAAACCTTGACCCATCCGATAAGTTCAATAAAAGCCTCTAAGTCCACATTTCTCTCAGCATCTGATCTCCTTAATCCTTTTCTAAGCTCTCATTATCATCCAAATATAACTTGTTTTCTAGACATTATATCTATTTCAATATTCAAATGAGCTTGTGGGTGAAATGTTATAGATAATCTAATTAATAGTAGGAACATGGGTTTTACTGAAGGGGGGACATCAAGTAATTAGCATAAGTCCTCATTTTATTTTGCTATACGACAAACAGCCCTAATACGTGGTGACATGAAATTGTGGTCATAAATTTTTCCCGTGATTTTGAGGTTAGGGATTGGAGTTATTCTGGACTCAGGCAAACTGACTCGTGTGTCCAAAGCCAGTTTTGACATGACTGGGGCTGGCTGTTCTCAGAGGATTGTGTATTGGGGCAGTTAATTTCCTTTCCTCATGCACATGTCTTCCAACAGCCATGTGTTCTAAAGACAGGGGTGCTGAGAGAAAGACAGAAGCATGCAATGCCTAGGTCTATGTTCCGGCTTAGAATTGACAGACATATTTAGCAAAGCAACTCAACAGCCAGATTGGATTCATAGTATTCAGAAGCAGTTTCCTCCTCTCTGATAAGCAGCAAAGATACAGGAAGGGCCACAACTCTGATCATTTACTTAAGCACTTTATTACAAAGAAACAAAGACATTTTGGACTTTAAAGTACTCAGAACCTACAAGCATTCGTAAAAACTATTCTCACCAGAAATTTCTGAGGAAAACCAAGAATGGCCTCATCAGTAAGTGACTGGTACTCAGTGATAAGCAGTTTCACAGATGGCTGTTTATCTCCAGAGAGGCTCACTGCCAGCTCCTTCAGCTGTGTCTACAAGCACCAACCACAATTGATCTTCCTTTCTTCTTTGCTTTTCTGAAATTTGCCGCTACAGTTGATGCTTCACATGACAAGCATTTATGATCCTTGACCTAGAAGAGGTTCCCAGATATTGAATCAGAAATTCATACCTCCAAAAGGAAACCAACTTTAAAGCTCACCATACATTTGTCTAAGAAAATTAACTTATAATTTTCTTCAGCATATAATTTTCATTAACACTCTTGAGACTTTGAGATTACATATCTATACTAGAAATCTGAGTGACAAACACTGGACTCCTAGCAGTGTATGAAGGAAACATACTCCTGCTAATGAAGGGCAGTACTAGGAAACCTCACTTCTGTGCATGCATCAGTATTGACCAATGGGGCCAAATGTGATCTGTCTGTATAACTTTAAATCCTTTAGCTGTTACATTTTAAAAGTCCCATAAACAGGTGACAATACATCTTGTTGAGCTCAGCATGTCCCAAGTATTAGATATTTTACATAAAATTAAAAAAAGACCGTTTTGCATCTCAGGATGAGAAGTAGGACATGGTTTTCTTGTATGAGTTTTACTGAGCTCAGTGATTAATATATATTATATTACTAATCAACCTAAACTGAAGGAAGGAACAATGCACAAACCAACACATAGCAACTAGATATTTATTACATTATACAATTCAGTCTTTATCATTGCTTAGAGAAATACTATTTTCCTTGTCTATTTTTCTTTAAAATTCTTGAAATGAAATGTCAAAGCAACTGGTTGTTAAATTGTATGAACAGCTTCCATTGTCCCTGGATTCTATTTAGCAGCTCATTTAAAGACAGCAATTCTTTAGACATGGAATAAGTTTCACACCAATCTTAGTGCAAGAATAACCTATAAGACAGCCCTTGGCTGCTTCAGGGTCCTTCATAAAAACATATATTTATTTTCCAGTAAGTGGATTTCATGTGGCTTACACTTACTACTCCCACTTGACTCTGAGTTCTATGACAGCAACTTTTTCCTGCTATAAAAGCACTTAGTCTGTTAACTCCACTTGATGGGCATTCCTTCAAATATTCATAAAGTTTTCTGTAAATGTCCAAGTTTCCCTTGCACATCCATAAATATATCAGTAAAAGAAGAACTACAGAGCAAGCCAAGACAGGTTTAAACTTTAGACTGAGATTCTTTTCAAAGTTAACCATCTCTAAAAATTCTTTAAAGAATGCTTTTTTCTAGAAAAAGAAGTTTTGAGTACACTGTGAGGAAATATCTGAGCGCAAAGAATTCTACTCAGAGTCTGGGGATAAATAAAAAAAAAGGAAAAGCTGAACCACACAACCTGGCATGCGAAAGGGCTTATTTCAACTGAGTGTACGTCTCCACAGCTAAGACGATCAACAAGGACGGACTTCTCTGACTTTCAACTCATCAGTTACTCCACCAACAAAATACCAGCTAAACATTCTCCATTGCCCAGTTCTGGGCTAGGAGTGATGGGCAGTGATAGAGAAACATAAGTTTGAACCATCTCCTTTAGGTAGCATAAATTATGTTTGAAGAAGAATCTCAAGACTACTTCAAAGCCACTATCGTTCCTTGTTTCTTTTTATAAAATCTTTTTGGTGGGGTCCTTTTCAGTCATCACAATAATACCATATACAACATTTTCATTAACTTTTAGGATAATTTATATCATCATTAGCTGGAACATATAACAGATAGTTGGTCCATGTCCAGTTCTTTCTATCTATAGTTTCATTAACATCATAGGACACTGGCAATAAAGCAATAAGTTGCAAGTATTTGCATAGTTTAGAGAGTAGAATTTGCTAAGGTTGCAAAGACTTGGAGAACATTTTTTGTTGTTGTTTATTTTGTCTGACCTTTAAAGTTTATGAAGAATTTAAGAGTAAACATTTCAGAAAGGAGTTCCTAATTTTCTGTGTGTTTTCACCTCTTCACTCTGAGTGGAGAAGATCAAGGAGGATCATGTGATCTTGGTTTCATGGAACTTTTTGGAGACTCTGTTTTAATCTTGGTGCCAAGCCAAGAAAAACATCTCACACAGAGAATTCACTTGCGATTGTTCTAGGTACCATTACAACAGAAACAGACGGTGCAGTGGTTCAGAAATAGCTCCAATTCTCACATTTCCTGTCAGTTATGGGGACCTCCCAGGACAGATCCTGAACATAGAATTTCTCTTCAAGCCTCCAGATTGATTACAAAAGTAGATGTACAAGTTCTGAATGACAGCAATGGAGAAGTGTTCCTCTGTCTCTACATCCTCTCCAACATGTGCTGTCACCTGAGTTTTTGACCTTTTCCATTCTGATTAGTGTAAGGTAGAATCTCGGGTGCATTTTAATTTACATTTCCCTGATGACTAAGGATGTTGAACCTCAAATGCTTCTAGATCCTTCTGTTGAGACTTCTCGGTTTAGCTGTTACCCCATTTTTAAATTGGGTTATTTGGTTGTTGAGATTTAATGTTTTGAGTTCTATATATATTTTGGGTATTAGCCCTCGATCAAACGTAGGGTTAGTGAAAATCTCCCAATCTGTAGGCTGCTGTTTTGTCCTACTGACAGTGTCCTTTGCCTTACAAAAGCTTTTCATTTTCATGAGGTCCTGTTTATCAGTTGTTAGTCTTAGAACCTGAGCCATTGATGTTCTGTTGAGGTAGTTGATTTACAAAAGGGAATACTATTAAACTATTAAAAACAAGGACATCATAAATTTTGAGGGCAAATGGAAAGAACTGGAAAATATCATCCTGAGTGAGGTAATCCAGACCCAAAAGGACATTACATTGTATATGCACTGATACCTGGATATTATCTGTAAACTCCAGAATACCCAATATACACTCCACAGACCCAAAGAAGTTAAACAAAAAGAATGTACAGAGACAAAATTTGGAAGTGTGATGAAAGGATGGACCATCTAGTGATTGCCATATCCAGAGATCCATCCCATGATCAGCTTCCAAAAGCTGACACCATTGCATACACTAGCAAGATTTTGCTGAAAGGACCCAGATATAGCTGTCTCTTGTGAGACTATGCCAGGGCCTAGCAAACACAGAAGTGGATGCTCACAGTCAGCTATGGAATGGATCACAGGGCCCCCAGTGGAGGAGCTAGAGAAAGCACCCAAGGAACTAAAGGTAACTGTAACCCTATATGTGGAACAACAATATGAACTAACCAGTACCCCGGAGCTCTTGTCTCTAGCTGCATATTTATCAAAAGATGGCCTAATAGGCGATCACTTGAAAGAGAGGTCCATTGCACTTGCAATCTTTATATGCCCCAGTACAGGGAAACGCCAGGGCTAAAAAGGGGGAGTGGGTGGGTAGGGGAGTGGGGGGATGTGGGGGACTTTTGATATAGCATTGGAAATGTAAATGAGCTAAATAGCTAATAAAAAAATGGAAAAAAAAGAATGCTTGAATCACATTAAGAAGTGGAAACACAATAATCATAGGAGGCAGAGGGAGAGAGAGAGGGAGGGAGGGATCTGAGTGACAGAGGAAAGGGGAGGGAAATGGAGGGCCAGGATCAGAGAGACAGGAGAGGGACCAAGAGGGCTAGAAGAATGAATGGAAATCTGCAGCTGCTGAGGGTGTAGTCATAGAGGGAATCTCTAGGAAGTCCCAGAGACCTGAGATGGGAAAGGATCCCAGGAGTTAAGCTGGATGACCTTAGCTGAGATGACTAACAGTGTGAACATGGAACCTGAAGAGGATACCTCCTGTAGCCAGACAGGACCCCCAGAGGACAGATAAGGACACCAACCCACCCACAAAACCTTTGACCCAAAAGTTGTCTTGTCTAAAAGAAATTCAGGGATAAAGATGGAGCAAAGACTGAAGAAATAGCCAACCAATAACTAACCCAAATTGAAACCCATGGCATGGGAAAGCACAAATCCCAGACATTATTAAGAATAATCTATTATTCCCAGTTCTAAGAAGGGGCACAGTGTCCACACTTTGGTCTTCATTCTTCTTGAGTTTCATGCGTTTAGCAAATTGTATCTTATATCTTGGGTTTCCTAAGTTTTGGGCTAATATCCACTTATCAGTGAATACATATTGTGTGAGTTCTTTTGTGATTGTGTTACTTCACTCAGGATGATGCCCTCCAGGTCCATCCATTTGGCTAGGAATTTCATAAATTCATTCTTTTTAATAGCTGAGTAGTACTCCATTGTGTAAATGTACCATAATTTCTGTATCCATTCCTCTGTTGAGGGACATCTGGGTTCTTTCCAGCTTCTGGCTATTATAAATAGGGCTGCTATGAACATAGTGGAGCATGTGACCTTTTTACCGGTTGGGACATCTTCTGGATATATGCCCAGGAGAGGTATTGCTGGATCCTCAGGTAGTACTATGTCCAATTTTCTGAGGAACCGCCAGACTGATTTCCAGAGTGGTTGTACAAGCTTGCAATCCCACCAACAATGGAGGAGTGTTCCTCTTTCTCCACATCCTCGCCAGCATCTGCTGTCACCTGAATTTTTGATCTTAGCCATTCTGACTGGTGTGAGGTGGAATCTCAGAGTTGTTTTGATTTGCATTTCCCTGATGATTAAGGATGTTGAACATTTTTTCAGGTGCTTCTCTGCCATTCGGTATTCCTCAGGTGAGAATTCTTTG
Source organism: Mus caroli (assembly GCF_978045245.1). Taxonomy (NCBI): domain Eukaryota; kingdom Metazoa; phylum Chordata; class Mammalia; order Rodentia; family Muridae; genus Mus; species Mus caroli. The sequence goes on along the minus strand of NW_028227257.1, from coordinate 40,806,445 downwards.
TTCAGTTCTGAGCCCCATTTTTAATGGGGTTATTTGACTATCTGGTGTCCACCTTCTTGAGTTCTTTATATATATTGGATATTAGTCCCTTATCTGATTTAGGATAGGTGAAGATCCTTTCCCAATCTGTTGGTGGTTTTTTTTTTGTCTTATTGATGGTGTCTTTAGCCTTGCAGAAGCTTTGCAGTTTCATGAGGTCCCACTTGTCGATTCTTGATCTTACAGCACAAGCCATTACTGTTCTATTCAAGAATTTTTCCCCCTGTGAACTGGGAACAAAACACCAAGGGAAGGAGTTACAGAGACAAAGTTCGTAGCTGTGATGAAAGTATGGACCATTTAGAGACTGCCATATCCAGGGATCCATCCCATAATCAGCTTCTAAACGCTGACACCATTGCATACACTAGCAAGATTTTGCTGAAAGGACCCAAATATAGCTGTCTCTTGTGAGACGATGCCGGGGCCTAGCAAACACAGGAGTGGATGTTCACAGTCAGCTATTGGATGTATCACAGGGCTCCCAATGGAGAAGCTAGAGAAAGTACCCAAGGAGC